>NC_051862.1:188636013-188739419 GCF_015732765.1 Culex quinquefasciatus | reverse complement strand
AGCACACACTCACGTTCACTTCTTCCGGTTGGCTTACTCCGAGCACACTCTCTTTTGTGAGGCCTAAAAAGGTCTTTTAAGTCGCGAGAGTGCCCATATGAAACTACCTCCATAATAGAGTCATTCGACTGCTTCTTCGCGGCGCTGCCCGGGGGCCCCGATGAAACTTATATACACCACCAAGTTAGTACTCCACCCTCTTCTGGTGCGAGTTTGTGATAATGGATATTTATTCGTTTTACAACCGGTTGTTTAGTAGCTGGCGCAGGCGGAGGCAGTGTTCAGAAATTTCCCCTTTATCCCTGCGGGAATAATGGGGTGACATTCTTCTGTATCGCCGGAAGAATGGCGAGAAGCAAATTCCTTGCCGCTCCTTGAGGAGACATCGTTGCACTTGTGCAAGACGTACCGTATGCAGCTTGGAACCTGAAGAATCTTCCACACTTTGCAGCTGAGCAATTCATTTGGCTGATTACAGCGTTGCCTGCTTGGCTGTGGGAGGAAATACCTGCATGTTGGGAATTTTGTTCTTTGAAACTTGCTTGGAAATATGCAGAATTTGGAAGTTTTTGGATCTAGATTTAATTAGGAAGTCCATGTACTATGCTTTCAATCAAGTTTATAGACTAGGACCCATTTAATTTTTTTGTAATCTGGTATTAGAAATATGGAAAAGTAGTATAAATAATCTGAATCAAAATGTTTAGTCGACATCCGAATTCTTGATGTCTGGCAAGTCATATCTCAGAAAATCGTAGGAATTGTCCTTTATACTAGATTTCTTAACATGAATTAAAGAAAAACTAAAATTCAGCTATTTTGGCAACACCAATAGGCTTGCAATTCCCGCGTATGAGCCCCCCAACATACGGCGTACATTCTTCCAGCCAAGTCACCAAGTTGATGAATGGCGAAAGAATTACGCCTATCAACGTGGCGCAACAGCAGCTGCTTTACAATATATCCGTCAAAATGTGTCAATTCGGTTCACATGCTGGTCGCCACGTGGGAAACCCGGGCGAGGTCGTGTGCCGTGAACCCGCCAGTATGTGCGTAATAATAGGACGGGGGTTTTCCCTTGGAGTTGAGCGCTTCCGGCATGAGACGACGCAATTGTTCGACGAAAGTGGAGCCCTAATTTTGGTGGCGACGCGTGAGGGATCACTGAAATTTCTTGAACGAAAGGCTTTTCAAACCAGCTGAGAGGAAGGTTGAAAAGGTTGTGGTCTGATTTCATGCTGATTTATACTGAAATAGCTAGAAAGCGACACCCCTTAAATTAAGTCACACGTTGGTACGTTGAAGAACCCAAACCCATATCTCTCTCAAGCAGCTAATCACATTAATTATCCTTGTGGTTCTCGGGTTGGCCTTTTTCTGCTCCGTTACTGAAAACGTTGATTCACACTCCCTCGCCGGAGAAGAACAAAAAACGAGGAACATTTCTCGACAACGGACGAGGAGATGTGTTTTCGGCTGGGATTTAATTATCATACAATTACACTCTCATTAGCCTAATGAAGAGATATTAGGTGCCTTTTCTCCGGTTGTGAAAGAACTCTCCGGTTGGAGCTTCCTGGAGGTGATAAAGTAGCTGGTCAGTATTACTGGGAGGAAATTAATTTAGTCACCGTCACAGTGGATCTTGGAACTTGTTTGCTGGTGTTTTGTTTTCTGTGATGAAGAGATTTGTTATTCAGATGGGATTTTTGTAATTGGAAAAAATGTAAATTAACGTCTTCTTTACGCAGCTTTCAAGAAATTTGCAATGCAGCGTTCTTCAGCTTCAGTAGTCAACAATTAAGAAAGCCCAAATTTTCACCCCGTTGAACAAATTGACCGTCATCAGTTTCCACAAATCCGAGAATTTGTGCTTCCATAGGTTCTCCATGGCCTGATTTACATTTTTTTTTCTTTCAACATAAAAAAATCCACTTGATAGCTAAGGGTTATTCCAAGTCAAAACACCCTGTCAAAACAAATTGCCAAAACGGCACAAACCACGCGGAATCTGATGGTGTCATGACCGTCCATTTTTTATTCATAGACCATCACTCGGGGAAGAGCAACAAGCAAAAAATCCCTTTTTTTAGGGGGGAAAATCCCAAAGATTGCCACCGGATTTTGGTGGGCTATTTGCGGTCAAGCCCCGGACTCCAAGTCCTCCTCCAACAACAACAGCTTCAGCGCTTCAACGGACTTAGGAAGAGAAAGTAATTACACAATTAATCAATCCGTGTACCCTTATCAATCAAAACAATGCCTTGGCGAGAGGGTGATTTTAGGGGGAGGAAAATGAAAATCCTGAAGTTGGAAAATCGTCAGACTGATAGGCGATTGGATTAGAACCAGATTTGAAAAAAATATTACAAATTATTTATTTCAACAATTTGTCTGCCAATATCTTTCCCACACCAGGCAGAGTCACAAGAATCTCACCTGCATCGCAAAACATCGCGAACACCTGTTCCGTTATCAGGAGTTTGCCTCGGCAAAAAACACCCACCGCTCATCAGCCGGAATCGTTTCCGCCGATTTTGCTACCCGTAATTAATTTTCTGCACAACCCCTCCGACTTCTCCTTAACGTTTGCCGCCGTGCAAACAACACTCATTTATTAGCGTGCGCCATTATAGAAACATTAACCGCTGTGCCTGTTTCTTCTACTGGAGCTGGGTTCTTTAAAACTCTTCCCCCATATTCATCTTCCCGAACTAGCAGACAGAAAGACGAAAGAAAAAAAAAACTATGAATGGGGGGAGCCCCAAATGTAGGCCACTAATGCCAGACCAAGTGTGGAGTACAATAGGTTAGAAAAAAAAATGATGATGGTGGTGCTAGTGGCCACCTCCTCCTTCCAATGCCTCCCAAAGGTATAACACACGTGAAAGAAAGTAATAAAAACAAAAGAACACCAAACCAAATTTATTGGCCATGTTTGCTTTTTTTGTTGAGCTACCATGTTTAGTTTTAATTTCCGTAAAATAAATTAGTTGGCGTTTGACGTTGTAATCGATTACTAAAATAGTAGTTGAGGATTGAACAAGAAGTACTTACTTTACATTTTCTTTGATTCATATGTTCAAATTTACCTAAAAAATGTGACTTTTGAAAATTCAGTGAAATATTACTGTACTATTCTGTCACATTTTTCTCATTCTTATACCAAATAAAACTATATGATTACATGAAAAGGCTTTTTTGGTAGCTATTTGCATTTTGTATTTTTGAAATTTTTGTAATGATACGGATATTCAAATGGAACCTGTCTAATAAAAAACATAATGTTTGCACATCATGACATTTTTGGATTTTTAAATTCATTTTATAAAATGGAAGGGGGTTTTGTGAACGGATCACTTTCCACAAAATCTACAGTTAAGGAAGGATGCGTGGACATACCGTATAAAACGCTCGGGTCTTAATTTAAAATCTATTTTTGTTAAATTTATTGAACATTTAAATGTTACATAGATAGTTTCAAAAGAATTGTTCGTTAAAAAAATCTGTTTTTTTTTATTTTGATAATAAATATTTAAAAATGGAACCAAGCGATTCTCCCAAGAATGAGCAATTTAAAAATGTTTTGATTTGGATAAACCTTTTCTATAATCACAGAAGACATTTTGCATTGTTAGTTCGTCCATACAAGTCTCCATATAATTTTGGTAGCTTTCTATATCAAGAGAATGAATTTTTTGATCAATTCGATACCTGGGGGAATGTTGTAGGAATTGCTTAAGACCATTTAGAAAAAGTAGTTACACAAAATTTTAATTTGACTTTTCACACAAATTTCCACAGAGGGAAGGGCAATCCTCATTTGATATCAGATTGTGCAAAATGACATGTTTTGAAAAATCTCATTTTGAATTTGCTTTAAATGACAAAATGGCACCTTTTGAGCTATGTTGGTCAAAGTGCACTTGCAGTGTTGCCATTTTTTGGAAAAATAAAAAGTTTTCAAAAAAGTGGGAAAAGATTGAAAAGATCAGATTTCCTACATATTTGCTAGAAGTATATTGAAGATAGGCTAATGGTTGCAAATAAAACAATCTCGTTTTTGACGGTTTTTTTGCGCGCCAAACTTTTTATCGTCAAAGGATTTGTAGAGCTCTAATAGCCTCAAAGCTTCAATGTTCTTGATACAAATTATGGTTTCTGACCAATGCTCAAATTCGGAACAAAAGATCAGTACAACCATACAATTTAAAAATTTTAAATCAAATTTGAACCAGCATATTGATTAGCTTTATAAAATTATTTTAATTATTCAAAATAATTCCATTGTTTGCACCTAACATTTACTTTGTTCAGATTGAAAATAATGCAAAAACCAACATTTTTTTTAAATTTTATTAATCAAGATTTTTTTTTATTACGACACAGCAACAAAGGAGGTTATTGAAAGTTATTCTTGTGTGTGTGTGTGTGTAACCAATCCAATATCCGTAGGCCGGCTACGAAATTATGGGAAAGTATAATTTGTATCAGACTTGATTTATGCTGATACAGCTTATCGCAGTCCCGGACATTAGGTGGTGTTAGCCCTCGCGCTGCTTCCAATGACCCGTTTCAGAATGACAGAGCTCCTTGCGGTCCAATTCCGAGGTCGTTGGGCATTGTCTGGCCGCCTAAACATAGAAGCAAAAACCAGAAGGGTTCTCGATCTATCTTTAAACTTCCAATCCCATAAGGCAAAAAGGGATCAGCGTGTATATAATGATCAAAAAGGCATGTGGTAATTTGGTTGATTGGTTTGGTCTCACAGGATTTGAAGGTGTTGCTGTCGCTTGTCAGGTTCCTGATGGAGTTGTAGTAGTGGCATCCAAGGCTTGTGCCCCCGAGCGTGGTATGATTGTCGATGTTTCGAAATAATCCCATAGTTGTCCACCTCCGCAGCTCCGCACACATGTTTCCGTTTCGTAATTCTACTTTTATATTCACAAATTTTCACTTCGCTTCTTTCACCTACTGTCGTCGATTTTTGTTTACTAGGATTTGAATTGTCATTTAGCTCAGAGGCCAACTGGGCGCTCGCACGGCTTAGTTAGCCCCTGACATTCGACATAGCCGTCGACAAAAGGAAACATTTTTTTGAGACCAGGAAGAAGAAGAGGTCTTCTACATAATAATGCGAAGCCGAATTAATTACAGCCAAACTCCATACAAAAGCGCAAAAGGGCACTTCAAGCTTTCTTTTGATATCGCACTCGCGCCCGAAAAATCAAAAAAACACACCAAAAAACGTAAAAATATATCAGAGTGACAGAACAGTAAACCGGCACTTTTCACAGACAAGTCGACCTCCCAGGTTATTGAAAGTTATTCTTATTCCAAAATTGTCAAACCCAATCCTGGAACAATCTTTTATTGGATCTGTTTTTAAAGTAGAAAAAATCTCTACAATTTTGCGATTCTTTTGCGATTTTTGATTTTTATTTTATTTTGATGAAACTTTGTCCATGCATTTCCAATGTCGAAATAGTAGTTTATGAAACATATTGCAAAAAGGGGATTTTTTCAGCACGAGTCGTCGGTGAACCTCGTTGGATAAATACGAAGAGTGCTGAAAAAATCAAGTTTTGCAACGAGTTCCATACAACATTTTTTGCAATTTCAAAAGAACTCACATTGAGTGAAATTGTATGTAAAATTTTCATGTATTTTGTCAATAAATCGTTTAAATCAAAAAAATGTTGAAAAGTGTAACTTTTCGAAACAAGTGCTGAAAAGTTCAACTTTTCAGCACCCATTTGAGTGTTGAAAAGTAGAACATTTCAGCATTTATTTTGAAAAGTGTTGCTATTCGATTCTGTTATTTTTGGTACAGAAAAGTAGGCTATTTCGTCGTTCAAGAATGACAGGAAAAGTAAGTAGTTTCACGACGGAATTGCAAAAAATATTTTTTTTAACTAGTTTCCGTACAATTTGGGGGCTGGTAAAACCATATTTTTTTTATTTAGTCTTAAATTTGAATTAAACAGAATTTTCAAAAGTTAATGCCGGTTTTAAAATTTGGAATTGTTTTGCCTTCCTCACTGAGGTAAGGCTATAATCCTGCTCTAAAAATGAACTTTGTATAATAACGTCGTAGACCCACCTTCATGTATACATATCGACTCAGAATAGAAAACTGAACAAATGTCTGTGTGTGTGTATGTGTGTGTGTATGTGTGTGTGTATGTGTGTGTGTATGTGTGTGTGTATGTATGTATGTGACCAAAATTCTCACTGAGTTTTCTCAGCACTGGCTTAACCGATTTTGATCGAACCAGTTGCATTCGACTTGGTTTAGGGTCCCATACATCGCTATTGAATTGTTTGAAGTTTCGATAAGTAGTTCAAAAGTTATGTATAAAAATGTGTTTTCACAAATACCCGGATCTCAATTATATGCATGTAAACGATGTCCGGATCCATCATCCGACCCATCGTTGGTTAGGTAATTGAAAGGCCTTTCCAATGAGTCCAAGACATTGAAGATCTGGCAACCCTGTCTCGTGTTATGACCACTTAAGTGATATTTATGTACTTTTTTGATGCCGGATCTCACTTAAATGTATGAAAACTATGTCCGGATCCATCATCCGACCCATCGATGGTTAGGTAATTGAAAGACCTTTCCAATGAGTCCAAGACATTGAAGATCTGGCAACCCTGTCTCGAGTTATGACCACTTAAGTGATATTTATGTACTTTTTTGAAGCCGGATTTCACTTAAATGTATGTAAACTATGTCCGGATCCATCATCCGACCCATCGTTGGTTAGGTAATTGAAAGACCTTTCCAATGAGTCCAAGACATTGAAGATCTGGCAACCCTGTCTCGTGTTATGACCACTTAAGTGATATTTATGTACTTTTTTGAAGCCGGATCTCACTTAAATGTATGTAAACTATGTCCGGATCCATCATCCGACCCATCGATGGTTAGGTAATTGAAAGACCTTTCCAATGAGTCCAAGACATTGAAGATCTGGCATCCCTGTCTCGAGTTATGATCACTTAAGTGATATTTATGCACTTTTTTGAAGCCGGATCTCACTTAAATGTATGTAAACTATGTCCGGATCCATCATCCGACCCATCGTTGGTTAGGTAATTGAAAGACGTTTCCGATGAGTCCAAGACATTGAAGATCTGGCAACCCTGTCTCGAGTTATGACCACTTAAGTGATATTTATGTACTTTTTTGAAGCCGGATCTCACTTAAATGTATGTAAACTATGTCCGGATCCATCATCCGACCCATCGTTGGTTAGGTAATTGAAAGACCTTTCCAATGAGTCCAAGACATTGAAGATCTGGCAACCCTGTCTCGTGTTATGACCACTTAAGTGATATTTATGTACTTTTTTGAAGCCGGATCTCACTTAAATGTATGTAAACTATGTCCGGATCCATCATCCGACCCATCGATGGTTAGGTAATTGAAAGACCTTTCCAATGAGTCCAAGACATTGAAGATCTGGCAACCCTGTCTCGAGTTATGACCACTTAAGTGATATTTATGTACTTTTTTGAAGCCGGATCTCACTTAAATGTATGTAAACTATGTCCGGATCCATCATCCGACCCATCGATGGTTAGGTAATTGAAAGACCTTTCCAATGAGTCCAAGACATTGAAGATCTGGCAACCCTGTCTCGAGTTATGATCACTTAAGTGATATTTATGCACTTTTTTGAAGCCGGATCTCACTTAAATGTATGTAAACTATGTCCGGATCCATCATCCGACCCATCGTTGGTTAGGTAATTGAAAGACCTTTCCAATGTGTCCAAGACATTGAAGATCTGGCAACCCTGTCTCGTGTTATGACCACTTAAGTGATATTTATGTACTTTTTTGAAGCCGGATCTCACTTAAATGTATGTAAACTATGTCCGGATCCATCATCCGACCCATCGATGGTTAGGTAATTGAAAGACCTTTCCAATGAGTCCAAGACATTGAAGATCTGGCAACCCTGTCTCGAGTTATGATCACTTAAGTGATATTTATGTACTTTTTTGAAGCCGGATCTCACTTAAATGTATGTAAACTATGTCCGGATCCATCATCCGACCCATCGATGGTTAGGTAATTGAAAGGACTTTGCAATGAGTCCAAAGCATTGAAGAACTGACAACCCTGTATCGAGTTATTACCACATAAGTTATACATTGTGTTTTTTTTCTGGATCTAAAAAAATGATGAAACCACTCATAAACCCATTTTTGGTAAAAAGTGAGGAAGGCATCAACCACATAGGTGGATTAAGTTAGTTTTTATTAGAAAGATCAGAAAATATTTCGATTTTTAACATTGAATATCGGAAAATAATAGTTTCCCAGTTTCAGCTGGAAAAAACATTTTAAATTCATTTTTATCTCTGAAAATAATAGCCCGATTTTTAAAGTTTTTTTTAAACTTAATGATGTAAAACGATCACTTTTCACAAAAGGATCACATGGACAACGTTCCATCCAAATAAAAAAAATAAAAGAAGAGTGTGCGCTTTGCGAAATCGTACCACTTAGTATTGATATTGATGGAAAACAATTTAATATTTTTTGCTGGTATTTAAATTAGAAAATTTTGTTTTTTTAAGGTTTTAAAAATTTTTCAAACAGTCATTTGCAAAATCTATAAGAAAAAGTCAAAACAATCCTGACCTTTTGAATGCACTTAACAGAATTAGAATGGATCAAGTTTTACGGCGTGCAATTTTATCATTTTTCATGATTTTTGGACCTCAAACATCTAAATCTCGTTTTATCTCACTTCTCTTTGTCGTAGAGGGCTCATATTTGGCATGAGTTCGTCCATAGACAAACAAACGCTGAAAGTTGCATCCAAATCTGAGCACCTCGTTACGACCTCAAGAACAAACCGAGCAAAATCTACGAAAACGGCCTCTTAATGATGGGAAAACAATTCTTATTACCATACGAAAAAATCAGGCTAGTTTTGTAAATTTTGATATTTGGGTCATTTATGACAAATCAGGCCTGAAAGTGTTGAAGGAAAAACTTGTCTTCTTTAGTTTTTTTTCTCAAGATAAATATAACTCAACTTATAAAGAATCACAGCAATCCCAAAAAGGGTACATTTGGCAAATTTAAGACCAAAAGTACCCCTTAAAACCACATAATTCCTAACAAAGACTAGAATCGCAAACTTCTACCACACGAATCCGTTTCATTAGCCGAAGGAGATTTTCTCCTCCGAAAAACACCCTCAAAACGGTCACAGCACGGATCACGAAAGGGGTTCCCAAGCCGTAACAGCTTTGTTTGGTAGCGAATCGCAATTTTCTATCCTTAACGAGATAGAGAGAAAAAATAAAACCCTTCAAAACAAAAAAAAAAAAGAAAAAAAAGAAACGCAACTGATATGTGTAGTGGGATTTGTCCCGTCGTTACCCCGAAGGTCCCACGTGAGCGGCCCCAACCAGAACAAAATGCATCACTAATTGGGTTAAATTTTCCGGTACTTCCCCCCCCCCCCCTGAACCAGTGCCTCCCCGGTGAAAACGGTCGTGTTTATCCCCCATATCATCATTGGATCGCTTGTGGCCTCGACCATGGCTCTTCATTCTTTTGCAACCCCTTTCAAACCAAAGGCTGCTGTCGGGGGCTCAAGTGGGATCAGATGAGGGGGATGGAAAGACCCAAGGCAGAAAGGGAAAGCTCGACTAAATGGAGTGACGAGATCGGAAAATTGAAAAAAAGTACGCTTAAGCAGAAAATGAATGGGTTTGCCCCTTTTCCTAGGAAAAATAGTGCTGGCATCGGTACGATGCGATGCTCTGGAGGAGCAACTTGAACTTGGAGGGTACTTTCGGGTAAAGTTTTCAAGTATTTAGCAAGTTTAGCAACTTGGTGGATGAACGTGTAAAAATCCTTAATTAGTTTCGAGCGCGGAAAACTTGCCAAAAGCCTACACATTGAGTAAGCAGAAAAAAGGGAAAATTGAAAACTTGTTCGGGGGAAAAATTCCTTAACCCCATTAAAATGCTGAATCAAAATAGACTGTCAACATAATAAATCACGAAATTTCATCGTGCAGAACAGCAGAGCAGCGACGACTGAATCGGGGATTAGTTCCAACCGAGCTGTTTTCAATTACGTATGCTCATTATTATTTATATTCTCAATTTCCCCTCCCGCAACCCACACATTCTCTCTTCCACACCCACACTAGGCACAGCCAGACAATTTCCAGCAATCATCACATGCGACGACGATTTTTCCGACGACGACGCGGCTTAAATTTCCACCACTTTTGCTAGTCTTTTTTTTCGGGAGAAATAAAAAAAAAAACAATTGGAGCTTTGGGCCGGAAAATGGCAGCATCCTTGGCAATGATTACTATTATCGTTTGTGGTGGTGAAGGGTACGAGGGTGAGGAAATTTGTTTGGGAAACTCACTTTTACACAAACATACAATTGCGAGAAACGTACGCAGATGGAAATTTTGCTGGAAAGAGGGAAATTGTTTGAGATTCTTCTTTTGGTTGTCAATCAAATTTGTGGCAAAACGGACCTTCTAAACATTTAAAATTTAATTAAGATGTATTTCGCCTAATTACTAAAATTGGAAACTTACAAAAAAATAAAGACCTTTTAATTAATTTTTCACTTTAAAAAATGCTAAGATTTGTTGTGTTTAAATATAACATTTCCTTCTTTTTTAAAATTCGACGAACTGCTCTTCGCTCCCCCAAGATTACTCCCAATACAAAGAAGAGAAATGAAAACAAATTTTCCTCGCCACGTTCCCCAGCCCGTTACTATAAATAACATTAGCATACATATTTGTACAGTGGTGGCTTCTGTTTTCCTTAGTTTTTATTCTCCCTCCCCTTCCTGGTTGGATTCATTTTCCACCTCAAAAGCTCGCTTAAAGTTTTCCAGAGCATGACGCACCCTGCGGCGTTGTTTGCACAAAGAGAGCGACATACTCCCAAATCGTAGAATTCTTCTCGAAATCCCCCTCGGCTCGATAAAACAATGTCGCAAATATTTAGAATGCAAACAAGCTGCTGGCGAGAAAAAGATTCCTTCCTCTTTGGGTGCGAACTATTAAAGTTTGGATTAGTTAGGTGTGTTATGTCATTTGTTCCAATCGTAAAAAAACGAGCCAGCACTAACTTCTCCCACCTAATTATTCATTCAGTCGGAAATGAGTCCCACGGGGAGTTATGGCCACCCACTACCCACCCCGCGCCGGAAGTCTTCTCGAACAAGGATCGACAGAACTACTTTGTAGAACACCGTGGCGGCAAACTAGCATTGCCCCGGTAATAGACTGACGTCGGGGCTATTAAATTTTCAATTTCCCATTTACACCCTGCAAACCAGCCCCCACCCCCACCGACATCCTGCTCCTGGTGATGGGTGTGGAGTAGAATTTGCTTCATAAATAATTATTTTCCGCATTACTGATTCATTGCTTTTTCATTTTATTTACAGATGTGAAGCGGATCTGCGGATCCACGAAACGACGGCACCCGGTACACAAATGGGGTGGCAGTTTGAGTGACGACGGCTGTAGTCGTGGTTAGAACAGGTGCGACAAAACACACATATGATGCTACTTAGTTGAGCCACTTGCTGGTTAATTGTTTTCATTATTTAAACAAAAGTTTTCCGAATGTAGAATCAAATAAGGGAATGATTTTGATTTTGTCAATTTCTTCCTTTTCCATTTAATTCAAATTCGACATGAGTAGATCCTAACAAACCACCTAAATCATTAGTTTAAAAAAATATTTTTTGCATTTTTTTGATTAAAATTTGTTTTTTGAAAAGTCTGCAATCGATTTTTTCACATCGGTGCCTTTGGTCAAACTTGAACAAAAGTTATTACTAATTGAAAATTAAACTACGCGCGTTAAAAGTTTGCATTTTCATTTTAATAAAAAAAAAGTATTTTGAAATTCACAACACAAAAATCGACCTTAACAAAAAAAAAAAAAAAAATTGTCAAAAAATCATAACACATAAGCCACTGTATTTTATTTTTAGGTGCCTCATAAGTCCACGAAAAATGTAACGGCAAATCTAAAATGACTGACTGGCTAAAATTTCAATTCAAATTGAATAAACTTGTACATTATAGCAGTGGTTCTCAACCTTTATTGATTCATTCCCCCCTTGGCTGAATTGCAGGAACATCATTCCTCATTCATCATGTTTTATTTCAAGAAAAAGACAAAAAAAGACGTCATATAATTTTTACCAAAAAATATATATCATGTTCGATTATTTTTCAAAGTAGGGGAACAGCATCTAATTCCAGCGTGCCTCTAATGTTGGCAGGTCAGAACTTTGACATTCAATTAAAGCTAATTAAAAGCGATTTTAACTGAAATTGAGTGATAAATAGCTGAATAAGAAGTGAGCAAGCAAGTTTCTATCAAAAGTTTTGCAAAAGTAGTTGTTTAAATAGTGAAAATCAGTAAATTTGATGGAGTTAGGAGCGAGAGCTTAACCTGCCAAAGATTTGAGAATTTCCCCCAATAAATTTTATTTTGCTCAAAAAAAAAATGTGAAAACTCTCAGGTATTAATGTAAATAATGTTAATTATTAAAAGCTTCCCAGTTTAAAAAAAAACCTAAATCTAACAGCCCCAAAACAAAATTGACATAAAAAAAAAATTTCAAAAACTTCTCATTCATTATGTTGAATTTATTTAAAAAATGTGAGTAAAGCTAATTTTTGGAATTTATTATTTTTATCATGTTTTAAATAATGAGAAAATTCACAAAAAATATTTATGAAATTAAATTTTTCAAATATTGCTCATGTTTGAGACGATTTTGATATTTGAAAAAAAAAATAATAATAAAATGGTACGATTCAGAACAATTTCACGGAGTTTTCTATTCTTTTCTATAAACATTTTTTGAATTTTGTTTTTTGTCAGCTATATTTTTGAAACACCTTAAAGATGAAATCTAAAGAAATTAAAATTTCAAATATATTGTGAGCTTAAAAATTTATAAAAATACAAAAAAAGATTTATATTTTTTACAAAAACGCTTCAGATTTCTATTACAGGGGGAATTCCTCACCGGTTGAGAAACACAGTTATAGTGAATACATGCATTGTATAACGGTGATTTATGCATTTTAAATCAAATAAAGGCTTTATACAATGACTTATTTTGAAGTGCATAACAGAGTTTTGGAGTTCCTTTCAGCTGTGTGTTGCATCATAATCCATTTTGGAACAATGGTTTCTTTAACTAAGGTACTAGCAAGAGTAAGAAAAAAATTAAAAAAACTTACAGAAAAAAATTAAAAAAAACACAGAACAGAATTAAAAAAAAACTTACAGAATCAAAAAAAACTTACAGATTTTTTTTTATTTTGAGACAACAGATTGGTACAAAACGCAAATTAAAAAAAAAAATAAGTTCATTGACTTTTTTTGCATATTTTTTATATAACACACAAAAATAATTATGGAAATATTATATCTAGGAATTGTTACAGATTTTGTTTGAAAAAAAAATGTAATTTTACATCAGGAACTAGTAAAATGTTCATAATAAAAATATAAAATTGAAACACAAGCAATAGTCTCAACATTTGAATGAAAAAAGTGTTTTAAATGCATTTTACACCAGTTCAGTTGATTTGCAATCATAAGTTTAGAAAAAATGTAAGACTTGACGAAAACAAAACTATTAGCGAAAAAAAAGTTTATTCGGTACTGTACATCGAAGTTTTTGAAAAATTCATGATATTTTGAATAAACTCAAATATGCATATTATATTAAATTAAATTCAGCTGATTAAATTTGCATTTCCATTGGAATTTCGCAGCTTACAATTTTTTTTTGCTCCGTGATATTTTCGGGCAGATTTTGATAAAAAAATTGAACAGCCTTATTACGGAAAAAGAGGTAATTTGAAAATTTAAACCATTCAGAGCACAACTTGTTTTTGTGTACCACAATTGTAATGATTTTAAAAGCATTTTTTAAATACATTTTGTAAAAATCAAGCTTGGCATCTCAAATCTCAAAAGTTTTTATTAAAAAATTCAACAACATATCAACGAAAAAAAAAAACAAAAAAAAAAACAGTTAAAAATGCATTTTGCATTTGTAAATGATTTGCAGATATAATTATAAAAAAAAAAAATAAAATGATTATAAATGCTGAGGAGTGCATTTTAACTTGGTTTCAGCTGATTGCACTTAAATTTAATTATTATGCAAAACAATTATTACAGGCCAAATGTAATCGCGTTAAGTAAATGTTATGCACAATTTTATTAAAATTTTGATCATTAAACGGAAAAAAGTATGTAATTCTATCATGAACCAAATGTTGGCATAGAAAAACTTTGTCGTTCAATTACAGCTACTAAAAGGCGTTTTCACCTGAAAGCAGGAAGTGAGAAAGCAAGTATCCGTAGGAAGTTTGCAAAAAATATTGCTAATAGTTGACAATTTCCCCTATTCGATTCAAAAATATTTTCTATGATCACGATTTTCAAAGTATGAAAAAGGGTGACTACATTTTGCATGTTATTTGTATTGGCTTGGTTAATTGAAATTTCATTTAAGTTAAAGTATTAAAGTAAATCGAATTTGAGTACAAAGTATTAAATATCAGGTTTATGAACATCGTGAAATGTCATTACAATTTTTATTTTTTTTGTTTGAATACCATGCAGTAGTGAAAATAATTGTTTCTTTGAAATTCTTTCTAGAAGTTTATTTTGAATAATGAATCACTTCTTTCCTTTTTTAAATTGATTTTTAATCTGTGACCTTTTGTGCATTCGTTTATTTTTTTTTCACTTCAAATAATGATTCCTGATTTTATTTTATGTTGCATTAATAATTTGTGAATTCTCCTCTTGGACTGTTTTTGTGAAATCGTTTATTCGGTAGGAATTTATTTAGCATGTAAATTATTTATTGAATATATTTACCAGATACTGTCAGATATTATGATAACACATAATGCTTAACCAAAAATTTGCTTCAGGGTCTTGAATCCATAGAATCAACATTCGCACAAATATAAAAGCTGTTTATCCTCCTTCTCACACACAAATTTGGATACGCTAATTCAGCGCCCAAATTCACGGTTCGGTTGATAGGAGAAGCTTCCGCGAGCATTTTCCTTCCTCAACAAACAACCACCACGCAGAAAAAAACGGTGGCATTGAATCCTTCTTTTTCTCCCCCTCAGAAAATGACACCACCCAAGGAGTCAAGAAGGAGCAAACCGAGAGCAAAAAAAAAAAAATCATCCCACAATCAGAACGGGACCCAACCAGGAAACACATTGCTTCGCGCGAGTTCTCAACGGAAACGCGCAGAAAGCGTAACAACACATACATTTTTCCCGCAGCAATCCTAGGGAGACTCCGAAAAAAAAACGAAGCAAAAACATTTCCCACCCCGACTCCGGTTGCTCTTGGAATGCTTGCTGATGATTCTGCCACGATCTTCTCTAGGAGCTTATCTATAATGTCCCGCAAATAAAGTGTATTTTCCATCTGGTACTCGAAGCGTGACTATTTCCTTTTTCGGAATTTTCTTTTTTCGGATACTTTTGGGAAAGGAAAATTGGGGCTGGCAAAAAATTGCTCAACTCATGTCTGCTGGTTGGTGATCCTGGGGCTACACGAACGCCGCACATGTGCTGCCTCCCCCCTCGCATATGTATGGATTCATCTTTTGCGTCACGGTCTCGAATCCTTACCAGCCAGCTCCGGCTAGTGACCGACCACGACGAGCGGTAATCAATCATGATGCGGCGTCAGCGGCCATTAAACCATTTCCCCACCCAGCACCCCCCCGTCGCTCCAGTCGAGAGATAAACTATCTCGCCAAATCTTGTGCTAACTTTTCTTTCTTTCGACGATTTTCACGGCCTCGTGGATCTCCTTCGGAAAATTAAGTTTCATTAAGGCTTCGAATTTCACTTTGGGCGAGCTTCAAATTGGCCCCTCGCTCACTTGGGGCGAAAATTCCCAGCGCCCCCAGCTCGAATGCACAAATATGTGCACAGTGATTTCCGAGCCACCCACACCTCCCAACTCAGGGGGGGAGGGGAGGGGGGGGGGTGAATTTCGACTAATAACAGTCAATCATCATTTCGAAGGTGGTGGACTCGCGTGCTGGTGTGGTGAAAGATGGACATCAAATTGCTGACTATCTATTCAAGTGTGGCTGGCTGATTGGCTCAGGATAGTTTATCACTTAAGGAATTATCTGATTTCTTTATGATAACTTATCAAATTTTTTATTCCTATGAAATTATGTTTGTGCTATAAATTTTAAATTAAGATTATGTAATTTAAGCTTAAATAAAATGTGTCAGATCAAACATATTTGTTTTGTATCTAATGAATATCATATCTTCAATATTAAACAAAAAGTTCAATAAATTGGATATGATCATCAAAACAATAGTGGGTTCCAAGTAGAGCGTCCAATTTCCCGTGGTTACAGAATTCCCGGGAAATACCGGGAATTCCCGGGAAATTTATCGAAAATTGTTCTGATCTTGGTTCTGATTAATGTTCTTTAACAAAATTGTATAAAATAGCAACATAAATGATCAAAATTAGTGCGAGGGCAATTGATGCCTTAACCGCTTGCAGAAAAAAAAATTCAATAAAATTTATGAATATTCTAAATTTATAGGCTGTTTTGCAATTCGTACAAAACACTATAAATAATCATTAATATTTGTTGTGCAGTATTACATTCTAATCACAGTGTTTGGACAGCGAGTAAAATGAATCCATGCTCAAACCATAAAATTGCCATTAATTATGGCTCTGTAAACAGTTTGAGAGAACATGATAAAGAATAATATTGAGACGACGTTGAAATAAAAAAAAAATCATGAAGAAAATATAGATTTGTTGGCAAATCTTATTTTCCATAACAAATCTTATTTGTTTGAGCTCATGAATAAATAGATAAGAATTGAATTCACCTAAAAACCTGCCTTTTCACTAGAAATATACTTTTTATGGAATCACAACTCAAAGTTATTAAATTTTTGGCCTAGATTTTGAAATATGCCGGCATTTTTTGGATGCTTTCTATATAATACGAAGTTGGATTTTAATGATTCAGCTTAATAAATGACTTCGGATAAAAGAATTATCAAAGCAATAAAGTAGTTTAGACGCTATTTCATATTAAAACCGCTTACGCTTACGCACTTTTAAACAAATTAACCAAATTCTTTTTGCACAGCCCTTTTTGAGACATCAAATGATTTTTTTAAATTTTCATCCAATTTGGCCTTGGTAAACAAAATCATGAAAAAAACTTTATTTTGATCTTGGCAAAAAGAGGTATTTTTTCCAGATGATATAACAACAATTTTTGTTTATAAAACTACCCAGAATTATTATAGTTAATTTTCATTCCAAAATATCGTAATTTTTGTTGCTTTACGAATAAACAAGATCTCAGTTGTGAAAGCTTCAGAAACTAATATTATCTGGAATATACCTTGATATGAAATTTTCAGACGAACTGATTAGTTATAAGAACAGCAAATTGAATTGAATACAATAAAATTGAGTTTTTTCATAATTATTTCTTGTAAATAAAAAAAAAATGTGCCAAGACGTTAGGAAAATGAATACTTACGCTTGAATTTCGGGAATTCCCGGGATATTCACAAATTTCCCGGGAAACGGGAAATATTTTTTTCCGGGAAATCCCGGGAATTCTCGTTAATTTTTTTCACGGGACGGAAAATTGGACGCTCTAGTTCCAAGCAACCCCCTAAATTTGTAAACAAATCGTTTAGTCTCCAATCGTAGATGGTGTCATTCCCTCTGGAGCAATGACTGTCAATGATGAATGATGATTTCCTAAATCATAAAGGGCTCTACTTCCCAAATTTATTTTCGATTTTTTTATTTTTCCCGTGTTCAGGAGGTCATTTTGTGATTCCCAAAAAAGTGTCCACGTAGTTTGTGGATGGACCCTAATTATTACTATTTATCTGGAGTCAACACTTTCTTTAAAGCAAAAGATATAAATTATATTCAACATAAGTAAAAGCAAATTAAATTTTTTAGTATTTATTTGTCATTTTTGCGAATTTTGAGTTTAGGAAGAAGGAAAATATAAAATATGAGTTTTAGATCAAAATGTTTTTCTTAAATATACGAACAAAAAAAAAACTTTTTTGATATTTTAAATATTTTCATCAGGAAACAATGGCAGATTTTGTGTAAAAAATGTGTCAATGTGGTGAATTTCCATCAGTTCTTGGTTAATTTTCAAAAAGTTAAAAAAAAAATTACTTAAAAATGTGGTTATATTCATCCTTCCAAATTTCCAACCTTCCAATTTTATTTTGTTATTGTGTACTCCTAATATTTTTTTAAAATGATGCATATTTTGCTTGACATGAAATTTCGCAGAAATATTGAGTTTAGAAAGAATCCAAAATGAATTTCAAATCAAAATTTTTAATTTTATAATCTAAACAAAAATAAATAAATAGAAATCAATTGTAAAACTTCATCTCATTAAAATTTTCATTCATTTAAGACTTAATTAATAATTTAAGGGAAAGATAAAACTGGTTCAATCTTTTTGGGTTGTCGGTTCTTATTTTTTCAATCATAAAATATTTAGCGCAACAGAACATTTATTGTGTTTCTACTATGTTATTTAAATAAAAAATGTGCTTGAAAAAGACCGTACTCCAGAAATTGTAGTTTTAATATTCAATAAAGTTACATAAAATTCATTGAGAGAAGAAGAGACATTTTTCATGTTAGGAAAAAGTTCAGTTTAAATATATTTGATGAATTTAAAAATAGTTATTATTTTCGGCCAGCAATCTTAAAATTCGGTTAAGTGTAAGTTTAAAATTATTGAAGGATCGATTTTGAATCAAATTTACTTATTGCACAGGACACTGTTCAAAAGGAACTCTATTTAATAATTTTAAAAAATATCAAAATGATAAAAAAAGACTTGTAAAAATTCCTTACAGTTTACTTAATTTTTCAACTTAAACAGATTGCAAATAAAAAGTGTTAAAAGTGAATGCATAACATTATTGGTGGGACCCCTGTCTAATTGATGTGAAATACAGAGCAATTAGAACTACTTTTTGAATTTTCCAGAACAAAATATGATAATTTCAATGAAAACAACGATTATGGAGATTTTTTGTTGTTGCATTAAATCTATCAAAAACCAATTGAGCGATTGATTTTTGGGACACCCAATTGAGCAGGCATCAGTTCGCAAAAACGAGAACACGTGTTGAAATGCTCAAAAACTTCGTACAGTACGCATCATTTGAATCAGCAAAATAATAAAACCGTGATAAATGGCAGTGATTGCACAAAATCGGTCACAAAAAACAGCACAAATCCATTACTGCAAGTACTCTCACCTTGCACCTCAAATCGCGCACAATTTACCCTCTCTAGCCAATTTTTCACAGCCCAAAACTAGGACCGCTTACTGCCGTCGCCGCCACCATTCGCAACCGTTTATTATTCCCAGTTTTCGCAAATTGAATTAAAATAATGATGCAACAATCAACACCGTCAATCTGTTCCGTGCCAATCTTCCGATCGCTCCATCATCCGGCCGGTCGAAAAACAACAACAACAACAACAAAACATAAAATAAAAAATAAAAATCCAGGTTAGAGTAGAAAACTGTAATTGCGCAAACCAAACGCCATTATATATTTTCCAATGCCGCGCGCGCGATCCTCACCTTGAAACAAGTCAATTTTCTTTTTGCTCGATTTTCCACGGAACGAGCAAAACAGCAAAAACTCGTCGAATGAAACTCAAATTTTTCGTTATCGGACCGAAAATTGTGCCACCACCCATTGGGAGCGCGAACGTGCTCTCGGAAAAAGTGAAACATATTGAATGGGTTTAATTTTTCTGTGTTCAATTGATGACGCAGCAGCGGTGACGAAAACGAATCGGTTTGTGTGGAAACTTGGGGATTAGAACTAAACCTTTTTGTTAAACGACTTTTCTTTGAATTATTTTTTTGTTATGGAACTTCTAAACTCAAGTGCAGAAAATGCTTTTTTGGTCTCCGAAAACGTATCAAAATGCATCGAAAATTTAAAAATAAAAATTTATAAATAGACATAGTAAAATATATAAATTGGGATTTCATAACTAAAACTCAAAAATAAAATTGTGATATTCTATCAATCAACTGTGCAAACTGAAAAAGCTCAGAACTTTTTTTAACTCAGTGAAACTTCTTATTTACAAAAAAAATATCTGAAAATGAAATTTAGAATGAGTAAAATTGAAAATATTTTTAACAAGAGCATCGTAATAATTAAAGCAAATCTCAAACAAGAGGGGAATACGATTTTCGATAAAACAAAACAAAAAATCAACTCAAATGTCAATCCGACGCTAGACACAATGTCACAAACACGTATTAACAGTTAATCAGTCTGTTTTCCATTTTAATGCGCAACTTTCGAACCTCGTCTAGTCTCAACTAATTCCAACGAAGCGGAAGAAGTCGGCGTCTCATTTGCAAAACATCGCGCAGCATCACTTCCGAGAGACCTGTCAATGCCAACCTGCCGAGAACTGTGCGTCACTCTGGAATGCCTTGCTTCGGCGAGACTTCAACGCTCGAAAGCCGGTTTTGCGCTCGATTCTTTGGACGATTCCGAAATTTCACTTGTTTGTGCAGACACGTGAAAATTGCACCGCCACGAAAACCAGTTCCGCTGGTTTAGTTTCTTCGGGCAGGGGGGTTTGTTTTGGTTTTGCTTTTGGGCAGCCAAGCGACGAACCTGCGAATTTCGCGTCGGAAGCGGGTTCGCGAACGCGTTGTTGTTGTGGATGTAGGTTAGCCCAATTATCGATTTCGTTTTGACGAGCTGCGTGGAGACTCTCTCAACGAGATGAGTTCGATGGGGGCCAAAACTTTCCGTTGAACTTGGTCTTGCTTTGTCCACACCGAGCCCTACTCGCGTCATCACCTCCGACTCCGTCGAGCAAACGGTAATCAAAGGGCTTTCTCATTTCATCATCGAATCTTGGAGTTGGAGGCTTTTTCGGCGGGCTGCTGGCGAAAGGGGCGATAAAGGTTGGCTTTCACTTTTTTATGTGTACTTTGGCGCGTTGACGGCACGTGATCATAAAGGTAGATTGGCTGATTGGTCAATAGCTGCGTCGGGGAGTGGACCAATCGATCCGGCCGGGTAATAAAAGCTCACCGGAGGAGGAAGGAGATCTCGCAACACCCCTCAAAACCTTGGTCAACGGCCTAGTGAAAGTGATATGTGGGATCCCCGGCGCCGCCAAGTTGCGTCTTCAAGTTCAAACAGTTGATGAAATATTGTTCTGGCACGCTTGGTGATATATCAATCGACAATTTTACAACCCACAAGCACTCCAACGGAGAGACTTCCGGAGAGCTGCGTGGTCGGAGTTCCATCATTTTCACAAATTTATGACAACACAAAACCAACTCATCACTTATCTTGCACCGCCCCCAACTTGTCACGTCCGGCCAGTAATGTTTGACCACAAATTGTATTACAACACAGCAGACACCGCGCTGCCAGATGTCACTCTCAATTTGACCTGCCCCCATGGAACTATAGTCCTGCCAGGACAACGTCGCAGCACGTGTAATGCAGATCATTCCTGCAAGGCTAAGCCAATTCTACACCGACCGAGCCAGTGTTGTGTGTGCTTATTTGTTTTCTCATTTATCATTTACGATTCGGGATGCCGCCTTCTCCAGCTGAAGAGCCCAGGAAAATGTTTATGCTGAGTGTTGTAAGCTATTTCTCTCGTATACTTTTCGCATGTCGTTGTGCAAATTGTTTGTATGTGTGTGAATGTGACGGATTGCCGCCGCCCCCACTTGAAGTCGTCGAGGCCTAGAATGTATTTATACGGATGAACCCGCCCGGAATCGGAGGAAATCGTAAGGATGAGGAAATGAAAGCAAACGCTTCTGCAATTCATGTTTGATGCGGGGGGAAATGTCTTCAATCAACATTAGCCCGGTATTTGGCATATAGTTCTGGCAATCCAACTGAAGATGGTGTTTCTGTGTGACTGTGTATGGTAATAAAAGTGGTTAGGCTGTAAATCACAGATCATCGAGAATAATGGAAATGTTACGTGACATAGTTTGCGCATTAATTTCAAGTAATACATAATAATGAATTTGACTTTAAATTTGAAGAAGCAACACCTAAAATGTTGAATAAATATAAAATGGAAAGTTATGCAATAATTTAAAAACTAACAAAATAAGTAAAAAATGTGCATCTTTTAATAAAAATATGGGACCAACCACAAACTACGTGAACACTTTTTTGGAAATCTCAACCCCCCCTCGTGGACAATTGTCAAAAAAAATAATTTTTTTTTGTATGGAGCGTGGACAATCGCCATACCTCCCCCCCCCTAAAGTATCCACGTGGTTTATGGATGGTCCCTTTGAATTGAATCAATTTGTGCTTCGAGTTTAGAGTTTTGAACTCGGCTTATCAAATGCTACTTTGATCAGACACAATTAGCAAGTGAGAAAAGCTTTTTAAAGTCACATAATACCTCATTTTTCGATTGTCACGGAAACTTCAACATTCAATGTTTCAAAATTTTCCAAAAATCATCATTTCTTAAAAAAAAAATATAAGCTCCTTTACGAGATTTTGCACCATTCAAGCACCTTGAGCGTAAAAGATGCCATTTTGATCCCCCAAAACAAACCAATTTAAAATATTAAAATATAGGCATTTGGATATTTAACTTTGAGTAACATTTGTGACCAATTTAATTTAATAATAATTAATAATAATAACTTGATTGAATTTAACTATGCAAAAAAAATAAATGAAAAAACGTGTAAGAATCTGTAACGATGTACAGTTATTGTTTTTGCCTTCCTCACTGAGGTAAGGCTATAATCCTGCTCTAAAAATGAACTTTTTATTAAAAGCTCAAAGACCCACCTTCATGTATACATATCGACTCAGAATCGAAAACTGAACAAATGTCTGTGTGTGTGTATGTGTGTGTGTATGTGTGTGTGTATGTGTGTGTGTATGTGTGTGTGTATGTGTGTGTGTATGTATGTATGTGACCAAAATTCTCACTGAGTTTTCTCAGCACTGGCTGAACAGATTTTGATCAAACCGGTTGCATTCGACTTGGTTTATGGTCCCATACATCGCTATTGAATTGTTTGAAGTTTCGATAAGTAGTTCAAAAGTTATGTATAAAAATGTGTTTTCACATATATCCGGATCTCATTTATATGCATGTAAACGATGTCTGGATCCATCATCCAACCCATCGTTGGTTAGGTAATCGAGAGACCTTTCCAACGAGTCCACAACATTGAAGATCTGGCAACCCTGTCTCGAGTTATGACCACTTAAGTGATATTTATGTACTTTTATGAAGCCGGATCTCACTTAAATGTATGTAAACGTTGTCCGGATCCATCATCCAACCCATCGTTGGTTAGGTAATCGAGAGACCTTTCCAACGAGTCCACAACATTGAAGATCCGGCAACCCTGTCTCGAGTTATGACCTCATAAGTGATATTTATGTACTTTTTTAAAGCCGGTTCTCACTTAAATGTATGTAAACATTGTCCGGATCCATCATCCAACCCATCGTTGATTAGGTAATCGAGAGACCTTTCCAACGAGTCCACAACATTGAAGATCTGGCAACCCTGTCTCGAGTTATGACCACTTAAGTGATATTTATGTACTTTTATGAAGCCGGATCTCACTTAAATGTATGTAAACTTTGTCCGAATCCATCATCCAACCCATCGTTGGTTAGGTAATCGAGAGACCTTTCCAACGAGTCCACAACATAGAAGATCTGGCAACCCTGTCTCGAGTTATGACCACTTAAGTGATATTTATGTACTTTTATGAAGCCGGATCTCACTTAAATGTATGTAAACGTTGTCCGAATCCATCATCCAACCCATCGTTGGTTAGGTAATCGAGAGACCTTTCCAACGAGTCCACAACATTGAAGATCTGGCAACCCTGTCTCGAGTTATGACCACTTAAGTGATATTTATGTACTTTTATGAAGCCGGATCTCACTTAAATGTATGTAAACGTTGTCCGGATCCATCATCCGACCCATCGTTGGTTAGGTAATCGAGAGACCTTTCCAACGAGTCTACAACATTGAAGATCTGGCAATCCTGTCTCAAGTTATGACCACTTAAGTTATATCTGTGTACTTATTTTTCTGGATCTAAAAAAAATAGCTAGCAAACCACTTATATCCAAAATGAGGAAGGCATCAACCACATAGGTGGATTAAGTTAGTTTTTTTTATCACATTGGGCCTTTAAACATAATTATTAATTTTAGATTGTTGGGACCACAGAAAAAAAGATGTAAAGCCGTAAAAAACGTTGTTTTTAATTCATTGAAATTTGCCAATTAGTGCAAAAGTCATTTTGCGTTACTTTTATTAATATTCTTATCCTGAAATTTTTGACTGCAAGCTTACTTGTCAATTTATTTCCTCTTAATTTGAATGAAGTCCGATGCAAAAAAATCAACTCTGGCTGATTTATGAACAAAAACGACAAATATTCTTTTTTTATTTTTGCCATATTTTGAACTTTTGAAAACAATTGATTGGTAATTATCTGTAAGGGTGCTTAATGCATTTTCCAATGTTTTTTGTTTTGAATGAAAAGTCGAAATTATGGCTTCTTATTACAATTATTATATTTTTTTTTATTTTTTGCCTCCCCGTCGATTTTGATCAGAGTCGAGGAGCAACATCTTTGAGAAATATTTGCATTACCGTAAGCTTTTGACTTTTGACTAAAATTAGTTTTGTTTATACAATTATCGTTTCATATTGCATTTTAAGCTTAATTCGAAGAACGGATCAAAAGTTTTTAAAATTAATATAAAATTTGTTCTGTTGAAAATGCCTATAAATTGGTAGATTTTTATAAATTATGTTTCAAAAACACATAATATTCACTATTTAAAAACTTAGGTAAAGGTACCTAGTGAAAATTTTCCTAAAATCCGAAAAAAAACATCCCGTTTCCAATTTGGATTCCAATTTTCAGTTTGGATTCTGGATGTGATTTTGTATCTAATTTGAATTTAAAAAACATTATTCAAAAAATATTTTTTTCAAAAAAATATTTTTATACAGCAATTCCATTTGTAAAGAGCCTAAACCGAAAAACAGTTCTCCGATCGGGCTCAAAATATGTTTGGGGGTTCCTTGGCCAATATAATTAGACCCGTATTTTTTTGTTTGGCCATTTGGGTGACCTACTTCGGGCTAGGGTGGTTCAAAAAATGGCAATTTTCATCATTTTTAGCAAAAACCACTTTTTTCAAAAAATCATATCTCCGCGTCATTTCATCCGATTTTAGCTGTCTTAGACGCAAAAGAAACGTGATGAGTTTGGCTATTTGGAAAAAAATAGTAAGAAAATTCAAAAATCTAGCTTAACTATTGAAAAAGTCGTATGAAAATTTAAAATGGCGTTTTGACCGTGTCTGGACCAAAGAGCCTATGTCTGCAAATATGTTTATGGAATTCCTCGGAAAATTTCATGTTGAACCGTACGTTTAGGAGATATGATTTTTTGAAAATAAAAACTGTGGGCCAGGAAATGCCAATGGGAATGCGAATGCGAAAAAAAACTGAGGAACAGGAAAATGACGAAATCGGCAAAAAAACATCTTTTTTTTCAATAAAACTGCGATAACTTTCTTTTAAATTTCTTTTTCTTTTTTTTTCAAACTTCTTACTATTTTTTCCAAAAAGCCAAAATCATCACCTTTCTTTTGCGTCTAAGTCAGCTAAAATCGGATGAAATGACGCGGAGATATGATTTTTTGAAAAAAGTGTTTTTTTGCGAAAAATTACGAAAATTGCCATTTTTTGAACCCCCCTAGAACGATGTAGGTCACCCTAATGACCAAACAAAAACATATGGGTCTAATCATTTTGGCCAAGGAACTTCCAGAATAATTTTGAGCCCGATCGGAGAACTTTTTTTTGGTTTAGGCTCTTTTCAAATGGAATTGCTGTATAATTCTAAAATATAAAAAAATAAAAAAAAATTACGTGTTTTGAAAATAATGCATTAAGTAATAAGTTTCATCGAAAACCTTGTTTCGCATTTCTTTGTACTCTGGGCAAACCTTTTCTGCACCATAATTTTAAAGCAATAAGTATTACAGACTTTCAAAATGCAGACAGATATCACGAATGTTGAACCGATTCTATTGCCATAATCATAAATAAATTTGAATTATGGAAAAAAGTCGTTTTTAAATTAAATAAAGAAGAAAAAGGAAATAAATTATGAAGCAAAATTGCTTCATTTTATATCGGAAAGCATGGAAAATAGTTTTTTACCATATCATTAAATACAAATTTCGAAAAAAGTCCAAAATTCTTGAGAATACTTCAAAGAGCTGATGCTGCAGAAGCACAAAGAATATTTTTGTAAAAAGTTATGCAACCTTGAGTTAATTTTCAACATACTATCAAATTAATTCTTATTAGATTCAGTTTCACGTGTATTTTTTAATATACAGCACAACAACATAAATCAAGAGTTTCGAGATGACCTCTATTCAACGAGATAACGAGCCCATCCTCAGCACACGTCGTCGAGAACTCAGCCGTTAATGTTACGTTTGGATTTCACATCCAACCCCTTCTACGCAACAAATCTGACCACATTCCACACGGATAACCATTATGTCGCTCACTCAAGGCAAGAATCCAACGCACATCGATTCTAAACAGACCTCTCTTGTTGCTCTATCGAAAGTCAACCCCACACACATACATACACTCCGGCCGACACCGGCTGCTCCAAAGAAACCTGTTGACCTACTTAATCCGAATAGAGCATAAAACAGAAATTTATCGCACTCAGCCTATCGGAGCAATGAGAAGGAGAGAGTGTGCGAGTGGAATCAAAAGGGAGAGGGGGAAAATCACCGTAAGATCGGAACAGGCTCAAGACTTCTTCTGCTTCTTCTTATTCTGTTTTGGCTGCGGCTGATGATGGTAATGATGCACTTCTTTGTACCATCACAACCACACAGGTACCGTACGGCTAAGGCTAGTGCTAGAAGGGGGGGGGGGGGAGGGTCTATCGCTCCACAACGCATCATTTGACGCTGCTCCAGAGCGGAGATCCACACACTTGGTTAGTCACGCCGCCGCTGCTGTAAGACATGTAATGCTTTGGTGAGTAGGACAAAGTTGGGCTTCTTTCCGCTGCGGTTGGCTGGGCTGCTGTACAGAAGTGCTTCCCGATGCAAAACCAGTCAACTGAATGATATAACCGTTTCGGGGGGAGACGGGGGGACACAATGTGCCCGCGGTGGAGGAACCCCCGTGGGTGATGTGACCTACAGACACGCTGCTCCAGAGATGGAGGTTTAGGCAGGGTGGATGGCTTGATTTTGCTTTTTTAATTTTCTACTTTCCCGTCATTCGTAACATAAATTTGGAAAAAAATGCACAGTAAAAAATTGAGAAAATTTGAAAGGTGTAATTCTGGACAAGAAGAAAGTTGTCCATACATTTAAAATTTCAAAAGAAGTTATTTTGCATCATTATTTTTTCTATGCAAGTTTCCGATTTTGGATATGACAATTTTGGGGCTGGTCATGCAAAATGGTTTTGTTAATGTATGGAACCAAGTATCATGAAAATGGAATTTCTGATTGATTTGCGTGTTGAGCAAAGTTCTAGAATTACGGTTGAGATCATCCACAAACACGTTGACACTTTTGGATTTTTTTGGAAATCTCAGCCCATTTTTGAGCCATAGTGCATGATAGTGCAAGGGTCTCGTGGCGCAGGGGTAGCGGCTTCGGCTGCCGATCCCGATGATGCTATGAGACGCGGGTTCGATTCCCGCCTTATCCACTGAGCTTCTATCGGATGGTGAAGTAAAACGTCGGTCCCGGTTTCTCCTGTCTCGTCAGAGGCGCTGGAGCAGAAATCCCACGTTAGAGGAAGGCCATGCCCCGGGGGGCGTAGTGCCAATAGTTTCGTTTTTTTTTTTTGCATGATAGTGCAAAATCTGAAAAGATATAATTTTTTTGTGATCGTGTTTTTTTTGACAATATCGAAAATTTGGACACAGAAATTATCAAAAATCTTTTTCAATTGAAATCAAAAAGTATTTTAGATTTCAAAAAAAATGTACCGTTTTCAAGTTCCAACTACTTTCAGGATTTGAAAAAAACCTTCGATTTTTTTCAAATATTTTTAGTTTCAAATATAATCCTTGAAAAAGTAAAATAAAGGTTAATAAATTTCATATTATTTTCTTCCAGGACTAAAAACATCAGACAATTATATTCTAAGATACAGCTTCTTAAAGAATTTGAATTTTAAATAAATTTAAAATTTAAAAAAAACAGGCTTAGAATATGAAAAGGTTCTTTAAATAGATTTATTTTAAACCTATTTCCAACATTTTTTTAGCATTTTTTACTTTGTTTTTAGGACCTTTTCAAGTAAAACTCTAGAATTGTAATTAAAATCTATGAACTTTGATATTTGTGTACTTATGTTGTCCAGACAATATTTTTTTATTGAAAACTAAATATTTAAAACCAATGTCTTATCATGTTTTTATTGAAAGTAAATTTTATTTTTTAAGCAATGTTGAAATAGAAAACAGAGAACTGTAGCACAATTTGACATATTTCTTAAATATGGAAAACAATTATCATATCATATTTCAATGTAACTCAGGTTACATTCAACGTTTTTTTCAAACGATACAAATTTAATTATGGAACAGACACTGCAAACAGCTAAAAAATATATATTTAAAAAGACCGAAACATAAAGTATTTTTTAAATGAAATTTTAAAGTTCTAAAATTCGATACATATTTCAATGAATTGTTACTTATTAACTCATATAAAAAAATAGCTGAATTTGAAACTAAATAATTGCAAAGGAAAATCATTCCCGAATTTTTCAAAGAAAAATTATCAGTCGAAGATTTTTTGGAAATCTCATCGTTGGCAACACTTAAATTCATTTAATTCGGTATGTTTATAAACATTGTGCCTGTGTGGATCAATCGGACCGCGCACTGGACTCACAATCCAGAGGTCCCCGGTTCGAATCCCCAGGCGGACGCAAAAAATTCTAAGTGTAAATATAGGTTTTCGGTGCCCTCTCCCCGTGCCATACCTTCACACTTAGGAGACCCGGGAGGCGGAGTCTTGTCGCAAAAAGAACGATACACGCCTGTGGAACCGTTGACGAAACCGCAAGGTTTAAGAGGGCCACATTATAAGGTGTTACGTCGATTCCGTTTTTTTTTTCATCTACGAAAAGAGTTAGGAATTTTTTTACATATCTTTCATCCCCGAGAGATGAGAGCCATGTTCCATTCTGATTTTTTCTCTTGGTGATCGTCAACAGATTTTCTTATGATAAAGATTCTTCTATCGCTGTTCATTTCAGAAATCTTTGATCTTTGTTTGCCAGGCCATATTGCGTAAATAAAAAAAAATGTTCAAAGATATGAGAGTAAATTTAAAATAAATAGCAAACAAATATGCTGGTGTTAAATCTTCAAAATTAAAAGGATTTTAAACTTTACATGCAGTAGAGAAATTCAAAATATGTTTTAAGAAATCAAGCGAGCGTAATCATAGTTTAGCTGTCACCCTGTCCACAAACGCATCACGCACAAACCTAGCGTAGATGTCGACGTTTTACTCCACATGACTACGATACGTACCTTCTGTGATGGGTGAGACTTGAGAGTGGAACTTGTTCCCGCCAAAAGATTTTCTCCAGAGGAGATGAAGCTAACGGTTCCACTTTTGCACAGCCAGACTGACTGACTGATTGCAGCTGCAAGTCTTGTTCACATTGCCGTTCAAGCTGATAAGTAATTATCTAACTATACGAGGGAGGGGTGGGGAAGCTGCTGATCTACATCCCAATCCCGGCCTTAAACGCAATACCTTAGGGAACCTGTGTGGAGTGGAGCGTTGAAACGTCGAAGTGAACATCTAGATAAACGCTTTGTAATGCTCAGCATTATCTGTTTTGCGTAACGACATATAATATATTTATGTTTGACGGATTTTTTTTTCTGTACCTTTACAATTATTGTTATTAATTATTTCGTTATTGTATACAACACAGCACGGATGCGATGGGTCATGTTCCCGTTTAATTATGAACGCTGCAATCGGTGAGGAAGCCATTTGGGAAACATTGTACTTGTACATTTTTTACGAGCCCATGGCATAATAGGCTTACTTATTGATTGCTGTTATTTGTTTCGCTGGGAAAGCAATTGATGGTCCCAGCCGGCAATAAAGTGCCGGTAATTTTCGAATTAAAAATTTTGTGATTATTTTAATGGTTTACCAGCCAGAATGGAAGAAAACTCATGTTTGATAGTTTGTTGGTCTCCTTTAAATTTCATTGATTCGAATTCATTTTTTTTTTTCATGTATTTCATTTGATGTCTATAAACATGTTTTACATTTTAGATTTTTTGTTTTGTTTCGAAAGTTATCGATTTTTGCTCTTTAATCAATTCAAATTTCATTCCCGAAAAACTTCACCAACTCCTCATCAGCACGTCCTCTCCATTATCTCGCTTGTCGTACCCCAGATCGAAAGCAGCATCTCCTCCGCCGGGAGGAGATTTGCATCAAAAAGCAATGAGAAACTTGGGAGCAACACCACTTGAACGGAGATTATCAGGTCGCCGATAACCAACAATCTGTCAAACGGTGACCCACTTTTCCTGAAAACACTCTTCTCGTCGTTCGACGATTGGCACGGTGATGTCGTCACAAGCTGACATGCCGATCAAAGTGGGGATCGTTCATAAATGATGGAGGATTCTTTAAAGAGTTGTAGTTTTTAAGGATGAACTTTCAGTTCTTCAGTTCTTTCTTGATAAGAAAATGTACTATTTCAATTAAGACATTGATGGACAGTATCAAATAGTCGTCCAAGATCTGTTTCATCTTCTTTTGATATCATTCCATCCATGAGAGATTCTGAATACTGGTTGGAATTGCATCTGCCATGTATGGCGAAAATTGTTTCATATCAGAAGCCCCGTGAAAGTGACACAAAACCCCGGCTTAGATCTTGCGGTTTAATGGCTGGTCAAACGATAGATACAAAAAAAGGTAATAAAAATAAGAAATAGTGCAGATTAAACGGCCATAGATAACTGACACATTGTGTTCGACGAACTTTGGAGAAAGGAAGCCGCCCGATTTAAATGGACTCGTTTTCGTCTGAATGGGGCAGATTCTACACGGTAACCGGTTCCAATTAGCAAATCACTGGAAGAAAGAAGCCATACGTGTGTGATGTCGCCTGGGCAGTAATCGCGGAAACAAGGACGACAACAAAGCCAGCTTTACGACGATGGATGAACTGGTCTAATTTTGTCTTGGAGTCGTAAAACGTAGGGCCAATTTTTACGAGGTTTGTCAACGTAGACGGAATCGGGTTCATTAAGTGCACACATGCAGCTGATTTTTGTGACACTTTTTGTTTCCGAAAATGGTACGTCAAATGGTGTCGAAACTTTGTTACTGATGGAGTTATGGACACTGAAATGAATATTTTTTCTCATAATTATTCTTCCGAAATAAAAACAAACTTTGACAAGCAAACGAACCAAAGAATAAAATTTAGTTTTATTAATTAATGTTAAAAATAAAATTACTTCAATTTGAACAATGTTGTATATTCAATGTATCGATCCTTTTAATTGATTTCACATTTTAAAAAATCAGCCATCACTTTTTATTTTTAATTGTATTACTTTTAAAACGAAATTCTATTAAGGAAACAATCAATTTAAGATTTCTAAAATCATATTTGCTTCGAAAAACAAAAAAAAACAATAAAAAACATATTTCTACAACTTTTAGCAATCAGATATCAGAAAAAAAAACCATTTTTAACTATTATAATGGTTTTAAGGCTAAGTGAATTTTTCACGCTCAACAATTTTCAAGGCAGCAAATTTCACGGCAATTTCGGTAAAGTAAAAATGTTAAATAATCGTTTTTAAATTAAATGGTAAATTATGGACAGTTCAGATTCTACTATAATTTAAATAAATTTTTCAATCAGCTTGTAATTTTGGTCATTAATTTCACCAATCCTTTCTATCTTTTTAATATACCGAATTAAATTAAATCAAAGATTTAAAGTAAAACATTTAAATGTGCACAGCAACGAAGGAAGTTTTTGTCTTCTTATTCCAAAATTGACAAACTTACGGACTCAATCCTGCAACAATCTGATTGTAAAAATATGCAAATTTTGTTGTAAATCGTATCAGGGGATGAATGAAAAAATATCAATTGCTTAATACTATCTTAAAATTGGTACTGCAGAAAAAAAGATTGATCTTGTTTAAAGATGATAAAACAGTAACTTGAATAAGTATAGATTTAAAAATAATTGAATGAGCAATGACATGCTCATTAGTTATATGGGATTTTTTACTCAGGAAATCCTATAATTTTATTTTTATTTTTCACTTCTTTTTAATTCAAAAAATCAAAATCTTTTATTCCAAATCAAAACTAGATTTGGCAGTCTTGCCAAGTCAATATGATGAATTTATCTTCATTTTTCTTTATCAAGTTCAAAGCCTTTTAAACACTAATATAAAATTCTGAAAAGTTTAGAAATAAAAAAAAGAATTTTTGAAACAAAGTCTTTGCAATCTAAAAAAAATCCAATTTCCACGGATATCTTTAAACCAAACCCTAAACTGTTCTGAAAATATCACAGGACTCAGAAAAACTTAAATATTTTAAGATCAAAAGTAATATTATACAGCTAAATTCATAGAACCCTGCTTACACTAAGTTGAAATCAACTAGTCTCTTTTTTAAATCTACCTTCAAAATAAAATCTCAGTAATTTTTAGTTAGGCCGTTGGAAATATTTTTAAAAGTTGCCCCCTCCTTCAAAATTGAAGCCTGATCAACTGAAAACAATCTTAAATGTATTTCCTGCATTGACAATTATTGAAGCATGTTTGGGCTCGTTTGAAAATATTTAGAATTTTTATGAAGCTGTGTGATCTGATTCTTGCAGAAAAACTTTAATTTCAAATGCAATCGAGAATTAAGGTTAGAGTTATAATTGAGATAAGTTAAATAACTTTCAATGAAATATAATCATGGCTTGAAACCTTAATTTTAAGCTATTGTTTAAGTGAGAAGTATTACATGATGCATAACGATTGCTGACAATTATGCAATTGCCAAAAAATCCAAGGATAATTAAAAATCGTTATTCGCTTTTATATCTTTTTTCAATATTTGCTCCCAATTCATTTTATTGAAAAAATCATGAAAATGTCCTGATTTATTGACAATGGAAAAATAAGCTTAAACAAAGTTTTCTTAATAATTGTACAATTTTAATTGTTTCTTATGATTTTTTTTCTGAATTTGGGGACAACAAATAAATTAGAAATTCTATTAGAACTACTAAACATATTTTAAGAGATGTAACTGCCTATTTTATTTTTTTTGTGTTCTTCAATTACAATTTTATTGATTTCAAATCAACTCAGAACCTTCAATAGCAAGCAATGACGACCAGAATAAGACACCGAAATTTTCCCCCATGTCATGCACAGTTTCATTTGGAGCACTTTGTTATTATTTTTCGACAGCGCACGCTGGAATGTGCTAATCCGGATGAAATGATCCATTTTTTTGTTGTTGCAAAGTAGACAAGAAAAAGGCAAATAAAATTGAGCATACTTCAGCGTAAAAAAATAAACATGCAAAAACGCAATGATAAGTAAATAGCTCGCAACCATACGATAGAGTCCACCAGGGACAAACAAATTGTAATCTTCATCATTTACATAAACATCATCATCGTTGTCATCGTCGCGAGCTGCTGCTTCTGCTGGGGAGTCTTCTTCGCTTTCCTCAGAGTTGAAACTCAGCATGGCAATAATATTTTTATTCCACCCAGGACTTCCTCTCACCCGACACCACCCCCCACTTTCCGCCGTAGTAAAAGGATCTTTCTTTCTTTCACTCCAGAGGGGTTGCACCATTTTTCTAGTCAAGTGGCCACAGCACTTAAGGGAAGACGACAAATCGTCAGAAGAGGGAGGGAGGCTGCTCGAGGTCAGACTTGGCCGCGGGTGACGTGAAAAAAAATGAAATAAAAAGATGGAAGGATGCAAATAAATTCATCCGATCCTGCTCCTGCCCAACCAAACCGGACCCCGAATATCGTTTCCAGGACATCATCTGGGTGTTTGTTGCCGTTGCTGTTGTTCATGGCCCATTGAACTAGTAGTCCGGCAGCTGCTGGCATTCGTGGCGGGCAATGGAGCTTTGAAAGGGGATTCCTGCTTGACGGAGCTTTCTGGGGCGAATTTTTTGCCCCTCATTCTGTTCGAAGCCAGGGATCATTATCCTTAAAGAAATCGTTGTTGGTTGTTGAGAATTTGAATGAGTGCTGGTGGAGTGCTCCAGAGGGAACACTTCTGATGCCAATTGAGGAGTTTTGAATTGAAAAGCAAATCAATCAAATTTTGGTACTTCAAGCGAAACGTATTTTTACTATAGTATTACTGAGTGGACGAAACTTTTATAAATGTGGATTGGTAGTTATATAAAGACTGAAGTCGTTGGTAAACATTCTACTGCAAAGCCGAATCAATTTATTTGAAACGATTCCAAAAGCTACACAGAAAAAAATAATGTAAATTTGGAAGCTTTAATTTTGGAAGGTTGAATATTACCTCTTTTATGATGTAATTTTACCTCAATTTAGACTGAAAAAGTGACATTACACCAGAAAAGTGGTAAAATTACATATTTCCAGAGGTAAAATTACACCTTTTTTCTGACATAAAAGATGTACCCCTTCCCAGATGTAATATTACCATGATTTTTTTTTCTGTGTAATTAATAGAAATTAGGTGTTTAAAAATGCCATCAAAGGGGAAAAGATTTAACTTTACCGCAACCACAATATTAAGACTATTTTCAATGAAGTTTACTAAGCAAATAAATATATTTAAAAAAAACATAGAATAAAGAAGAATTATTAAATTCCTCCTTTAAATTTCCGCTGAAAATCAGAGAGCAAAAAATCCTTAAAACATAAAGTTTGGAAGTATTTTGTAATCGATTTGGTGTGTTCAAAAAGTTGTAGATATCAATTAAATAGACATTTTAATTTAAGATTTGTTTTTTACATATTTTAGGAGACAAAAAAACCGTATCGGCAAAATTTTTGTCACCGGGTTATGCAAATTGTGTGTTCTTTCGGAAAAAAGCAGAAATTTGATCCAAAAAACGCTTTTCTTCAGTTTAAGTGTAAAATCGAATTTTCAATCGAAAAGTACATAACAGAAATTTTGATATTTTTTATATTTTAATACTAGAAGTTTTTGGAATTTTCAAAATAGTGCCCATGTGTGACAATTATGTTCAGAAATTTTATTAAAACTTCCTCTAAGAAACGTTGAAGATTGGACCTCTGGTTTCTAAGTTTACAGCGGATTAAAAGAAAAACAAACAGTCAAATTGAAGTTTTCAGAGTCTCATCTATTTTCTAATGTTAATATCTGTACAACTTATGGGCCAAGTTTCAATGTAAAAAAATTGAAAATCTGAAATTTCATGGTCTCTACGAAAAACAAAATTTTAAATTTTTAAATCAAAACTTGCGTTTGAAAAGGGCCAAATATTCAATAAAATGCCATTTTAAAAATGTTAGTCTTGATTTAAAAAAGATTCTGAATATTTTTTTTAGATTGATTGTTTGCTAAAATAACAAAAGGCTATTGCAAATTTTATTTAAAGTTTTTGTCCACCCCCTCTTCAACATATCCCTACAAAATGAAGAGACAAAAAAATTACTGAAATCGGTATTTTGAATAAACTTTATTATTCGATCAATCGATTGTAAATTATTTAGAATGCATTTTATTATGCTGACTTCCGAATTTAAGATCAAATATAGACTTTTTAATGCATTTACAAATTTTGAATATTGAACCACGAAACATTAAATTAAGATTTTTTTTTAATTTTTTCAGGAGCATAACTGTAATGATGGATAAAGCATTTCGTAATTCTTTTTGTTTTGAAATTTCGAAAATGTGAAAATAAAATTAACTTTGATAATTTTATCACCAAATAATTTTACTTCAAACATTAAAAAAGTAATTAGACTTAGAGATTTTTCACGTTCGAAAATAGCAAATTTCACGGGGTCCTCATTTTCAAATCAACAAATTTCACGCAAATTTCGCGGAACGTGAAAAATGTTAAAATTACTCTCAAAATCTTATGTTCAAATCACAGTAACTACTTTTAATGCTTCATTATAAATTATTCTTCAATAAACAAAAAAAAATCGAAATCATCTTATTTTCAAAAAAGTTTCCACTTGGTTTATGGATGGGCTCTATTTATATTTTGAAACAAAATGTAGGACATGCGTATTATCATTTGTTGAACTGCTTTTTTCAATATTCGACTAATAAAGTTAACAAAATTTCGCTGATTTGCTTCTATTAATTATCAGTTAACATTTTATTAAATTTCATATCAAAGCAAGATTCAACAATCTTGTTCAGCCAAAATTAGTAAAATAGTTTGAATTTTCTGCGACAATTAGCTCATTCAAAATATTTTTAAAGGTTTTCATTCATAATATTTTATAAGGTTTTCGTCTCTCTTTTCAAAAACTAAATTTAAAATCAATAGGTAAAATAATAAAATTGGCTACGAAATCGAAATTTTTATTCAAAAAAGACTTAACTTTCACGGGAATCATCCACCCAAATAATCAAATATTGTTAAAATTAAACAGTACTCACAAAAATATGAAATATTTTTAAGAGGTGATTTCAAAGATAAAAAATACTCCTTTTTTTATTTTGAATAAAAGATTGCTTCATTCTTTTGATTTCTTTTAAAATTATCCCTTTCAATAAAATACTTGTAAATTTTATAGTACAGCGAATGATAATATTACTGAATTAAGTTAGTTTCTAAAAAAAACTGAAAAATCCAACAATTCTTCAAATAGTTCATATCAAGCTTATTAATTGAAAACTGATAAAATTTTCTCAAAGTCTTTATGATTGAAACATTTATTACAATGTTATTTAAAAAAAAATGATTTGACAAAATTGGTAAATTTCAAGAATTTCAAACCATCCACGAAATCGTCAAAATTCACTAACCCTTTTTTAGTAATAGAACAAGGGTATTCACTCACTCAATTCTATAGTAGTTCTTCAGATTATTTTTATTCTTTTTTGAGTTTGATAAAATATTTTGAGAAAAATCGTTACAGTTTCACACAAAATAAACTTCTACGGGATTTCGCGGAAAAGACAAATTTCACGGACAGCGTGAAATCTGCGAAATTTGTCCCGTAAAATTTTATTTTTTGTGAAACTGTAAAAGCCTAGTAATTAAATATGCTTTTTATAACAAAAATGATCGCTTGTTGATTGAAAGGGAAAAATCGGGGCGAGATGAAACAAGAAATAAATATTGAAGTATCCGTAAGTAACGGGCAAAAGTCACTTTTGCTTTTTTTATGTAATATTTTTGGTCAAAAAAATCAAACACTTTGGATAACAATTTTTTCTCATAGTTTTGAAAAATAGTAAGGTGATTAACCCTTCAAAGAAAATTTCAGATTTATAAATTAAAATTATAAGTTATTGCTTATTGTGGCAGTGCGTGGCCGAATGGTTACGCTGTCCGCTTTGTAAGCGGATGATTCTGGGTTCGATTCCCATCTGCTGCAACCTTCCATCGGATGAGGAAGTAAAATGTCGGTCCCGGCCTTGGTTGTTAGGCCGTTAAGTCATTCCAGGTGTAGGAGTCGTCTCCATGACATAAGTACAAACAACACACCAAACCAAGCCTACTCCGGTGGAATCGCTGGCGGGGTGCTCTCCCCATTCAAGCCTTCGGACTCCTAGGTTCGAGCAGAAACTTGCAATAGAGACCACATAAGACCCGGGGGTCGTTAATGTGGATGGTTTGATTTTTTTTGAAGTTATTGCTCAATCTGAAAGGTTTAAAATAATCATTTTCCACAACTAACCAGCAATCGTCTGAAAGATTGCTAACATGAGGGCGGTTAGCTACTTATTTTTTTTTTCATGTATGGGAACATCTTGAATATTAACTTTAAAATAAACAAAAAATTGAAAATCTCAGTAAATTAAGTTTCAAAATCTAAATATTATTATTTTTTGTATCTTTTCAGGTAAACGCATGATGTTTGTACAAACCTTTGAACAGTAAGTATGCCGGGTCTGAGAAAAAATACAAACAGAAGTTGAAAACACTTTTTAATGTATTTATTTTAAAACATTATGTTTCCTAAATGAATAAATTCATCCTCGTTTAGGAATACCAAGTAAATTAATTTCCAAAAAAGGATTTCTACAGAACAAAACAAACCTGCACTCAATCCTGAACCGTCTGAGAATCGCTCCCCTTCCAAACGTGTTAATGGTGAGACCTTAACACGCGTATGTAAACCACTTAATTACAAACATAATTAATGTCTCGCTTTTGGACTCGTTATGCTCACACACACACACACAGGTTGGCTGGCTTCCCCTGGATGGTACTTAACATTCTCTTTTCATCATTTGTGAACCAACCCTGTGGGGTTGGGTGAGCTGGTTGGTTGGCTTGGAGGCTGTCACAAATTGCAAAATGGAGCGTAATTCACACCGAATAAAGCACCAGCTTCTTTACGACTATTCATTGAGAAGCTGGGGAGGAATGCATTGCTTTGCTGCAGAGTGAAGATTTGATGTCAGAGGAATGCCACGTGAAAAATGTACTCTGCGAAAATAAAGAATGCGAGCTTATGCGATGAATCTTGCGTTATTTTTCACGCTTGCCTTCTTTTTCTTAGCGCGACTATGTGAGGAAAGTGTGTTGAAAATGGAACAGAATGGTAGCCAAGATTTATGGGAAATATTTATCAACATAATGTCGTTAAAATTTCGCACTACATTCATTTAGGGAGGACGCCTTTGGTGGGTCTCGTGGCGCAGGGGTAGCGGCTTCGGCTGCCGATCCCGATGATGCTATGAGACGCGGGTTCGATTCCCGCCTTATCCACTGAGCTTCTATCGGATGGTGAAGTAAAACGTCGGTCCCGGTTTCTCCTGTCTCGTCAGAGGCGCTGGAGCAGAAATCCCACGTTAGAGGAAGGCCATGCCCCGGGGGGCGTAGTGCCAATAGTTTCGTTTTTCGTTTTTTGCCTTTGGGGGAAGTTCATCTAGCTTCTAATGTCTCTCATAATATGATAATCAAAATGATTTGTTTCGTTGTAGAATCTTTTGATACTCCCCTAAAGTAATTTGATTTGAAATTCTTAACTTTTGTACCAAAAATCAAATGTGAAGCCATGCTTCAAAGTATATTCAAAAGTTACGATCTTAACCCATCGCCATTTGACAAAAAAGAAGTGGTCATATGCATCGCCTTTGGACTACATTAAGCCCCTTAACTGTTATCACCGCCAGCGGCATACCGTACTTCTCCCCAAGCGGAAATGAAGAACTAGAAGTATCGCCAAACCGAAGAATAAACTCTGCTGAAATATTGCATCCATACGGTTACGGCACACAGCTCTTCAGAGGGCCACTTTCGTCGTTGCCAGAAACACTAAAAGTGCATCGTGGAGTACCGACCATCACGCTTCTTGACTGCACAGTTTGGACCCACCTCGGATGTGTACGGTGTTGCCTTCCGAGAGACGATTCTCTTCTCTCTGCTATGGCCGGAAGCCGGCACTGTCTGGTGCTGGTAACCACGGATAAATATTAAACTACAAAATGCATAAAATATAAACCACAAAATTTGTCATCATCCCTTGGCGCGGACCCAAAACGAGATGCAGTTTTTTCATACTTCTGTGTGGGGAAAATGGTTTTCCTTGCCACAGTTTTCCACATTGGATGATGTTCGAAAAAAAATTGGAACTTTATGGAAATCGTTTTACGCTGCGTTCCTCCTTCTTCCAACATTCCGAATTTTAAAGTGCCTCAATTGTTTTAAATGGGACAAACTTGATAATTTCCCCCAAAACGCTACAAAAAACTTTATCGATTTCCCGGCCTCAAACTTTCACGCAGCCCATCTCGGGTCATCAACCCGATTACATTATGCCTAGAGAATCTCACTCCCCTGAAAAGCTCTTTCAACTTAAAAACTATGCGCACGGAGCGCCGCCGTAAATGTTTTAGAACATCCCCAGGACTTGGCCCAGGCTGCTCCGGGGACTTGCAACAGTTTCCTCTCCACGTCGTTTTTCGTTACGCTTTCCACACAGCACAGCACGGGTTTAGTGTAGAGCTTCTATGGCGGAAAAATTCCATTGAAATTTATTCATTGACTGTTGCTGTTGCTGCTGGAACGAACCTTAAACACTGTTTGTGTGCCAGTGTTAACCCTTAAGCGTTCGTTCGAATTTGTTTCAAGATAAATTTTTCGTCAATTATCAATTTTTGATAAGCAGAAGTCGGCACATCAATTTTTCACAGACAAATTTCAAAAACCGAACCAGCGAAAAAAAAAAACTACCTTGGACATGCCAGAGTTACCTCGAGAGGCTGTCTAGCTCGGAAACTTTGTTACCAGCAGGAAGCATCCTCCCCACCAAAGAGAGCCATGCTGGGGGAGTAGGAAAAACTCATCCTGGTGGAGTCCTTCTTTTCAGCTGTGATGGGATATACGAGCGGGATATAAGTGCTCACCAGTATGCCTTACAAAACCGGTGACAAAAATGTCAAAGGAATGGCGAAAACTTTAGGGTGATTTTTGAAAAAAAAAAATTGAGAAATCCGATACGACGGATATTTGATTATTCAGAGTAAGGCATCTGTTCTGTAGAAAACAGTGTTCAAAGTATATGAAGAAGAAGAAGCCTTTAAAATTTTTTTAGAAAAGTTTGAAAAGTTAGGCAACTACAGTTATGAAAACATTGATAAATAGGATTATTTCAATACTCTCAAAGTTAGATATTTTTGTCAATGAAGCTTAGTTCATCGGATATTTTTTGACAATTTTGCGCTGAAAACAGTTTACAATTACAAGTTTTTGGTGTTTTTGAAACAGATTTCTAAAATTTCTTCTGATTTTCAATAGAACAACTTTTTTTGCAATTTTGAAAAATATGTTCAATCAATTTGATCAATTTCAAAACATTTTACTTACTGGACCTCCATACATTTCCATACATTTAATGAAAAGTTGATAAACTTAGTTCTACAAACATTTTATTTTAAATTAAAAGTATCCTGACAAATTGTTTATTTAACTAATCATTTCAATTTTCCCACCATAGGGTTGAATTTTATAAGAAACACATTGACAATCAAAGTCATCCCGGTTCTTAACACTTTTTTTTTAATGAAAATTCAAAAGCATTTTTGTTTAAAACGTACATGGACATTGTGAGGCCTACCACAGTTCAGGTTAAAAAAAATAAATGGTGAGAAATGTCTTACCGGTTGATTGGAAAAATAAATTGAATTCCTAACAATTTCATTATTAAAAAAGGTGCAGGTGGTTATGTTACACATGACCAGTATGACAAAGAACTTTGCAAGATGATTGTTGAAATTTTCGATAAGAATGTCCGGTCCAAATTTCCCCATGATTCCCTTATAATTACATAAGACAACTCTTTTGTGAATAGTTTTAAGACATAATATCAACGTCCTATCGAACTAAGGGGACGGAAATTGCAAATGGAGCTGCAATAGAAATCAAGGTGAAATCAATCGACTTTCCCTCACCACTCGAAAGTTATCAAGATGCGGAAATGTTTTTGCAAGGCTGTTGCAAGCAATTGGCGGCAGCAAAGTAAATTTCAACAGCAAACATTAAAACTGCCCTTTCAAGGGCTCTAATTGAATTCGAAATAGTTATTCTATATTTCCAGAAACAGAATTTCGCCGCGGCACAATAAAAAGGCAATCGCAGTAATCGATTTATTACTTCCTGCGTAAAATAAGCGATTTATTTTAACTGCGTAACTTCAGATAATGGTCAGATGCATGTGCAGTATCAAAAACCATAAAGTTTGATACCCATATTGCCCTAACTCTTATGGTTCGGCAAATGTCCCCTCATCGGAACATCCGCGGGCCTCCGGCCACTCCGGATTGTGGCCAATACTTCCGAAATTTCAAATTTCATGTCCAGTATCAAAACCATAAAGTTTGATACCCATATTGCCCCAACTCTTTTGGTTCGGGAAATGTCCCTCTTCGGAACATCCGCGGGGCCTCCGCCACTCCGGATTGCGGTCACGACTGCCGAAATGTTAAATTTCATGTCCAGTATCAAAACCATAAACTTTATCGCAACCACAACCAACTTGACCCAAAGGGAACTGGTTCTCGATCAACACGGAGACCCCTTCTTGATGCCGTTAACCGGAGCCTTCCGGGATCAGCAGCTTGACCACATCGGTCCCTAACGTTCTTCCTTGATGGCCTGCAGCGACAATCCGTCCCGTTCCTGCGACGGCCCGAGCCATTTCGGCGACCTCTCCACGTCATTGACCGGGGGAAATTTCTGCTGTCCCTTCTGATTCTGCAACTGCCACTCGATGTTGACTCCTCGGCTGTCAGAAAATTATGAGCTTGAGTGGAGATGATTTTAGATACATCAATCTCACGTCTCTTGGAGACGATGATCGGGAAAGGTTTGTTCAACCAATCAGCGTGAAGGAAAAGGAGGGGAAGTCTGCGAAGAGGGGAAATCGCCACGTAACGATTTCGCTCCGCAAAAATTGGGTTCCGAATTTTTTATTCATTCTCTTTACACATACTACACACCACCTAGAGCACCAAACAGTGCGTTGCAAGTGTATTTGTAGCAAAAAAGCGCCATCGACTGTGGATTTGCTCGTGTGTGTGTGTGTGTGTGTGTGTGTGTGTGTGTGTGTGTGTGTGTGTGTGTGTGTGTGTGTGTGTAGTAAACCACACTAAAATTGTGTTCGCGGAACCACACTAATATCGAAAATCGATTTTCCCCAAGATCGATCGGATGAGCAAACTCGTGAAGGGTAGTTGCACGGCAGAAACCAGGCGCACACAAATGAAGCCCCAGCCCGCGTTTGTGTGTATGAGTTGATAATTTGGTGCTCTTTCAAGCCCCAAACTTGCCACTCGATTTCCCTTCCGCACACACAAACACTCACTACCGTACCCAACCAGATTTTTAAAGAATACTCTTTCGTGTGAATTGGCCCTGAAAGGGCCATTTTAACGTCCTATGACGATGATAAAACCATGCGATGATGACACTCCAAGTTGCCGGCAATTTTCCCTCCCGCGCCTGCTCTGCCTCTCTTTCCAATTTTTCAATTCTCTCCTTCCTCTCGGCGGCTCTGCTGTGCTGCTGCTGCTTCTCGATCCTCCTCGTGCAAAGCTTCGGACTCGTTTGAGCTTCAACCGGCGGCACGGCGCTCTTTTATAACCTCGCTTGGCTGTGACGGCTCGACGCTTTCGAAGCAGTGGCAGAGAGCAAAATTTGCTAAATGCTAGATACTTGAATCTGATTAATGTGTTCGGGAAAGGTTGCGCTCAACCAATCAGCGACCGGGATTTTCCCGGTCTGAATTTTATTTTCATCTTAACTTTTGAGTACTTTAACAAAGTTTTATCAACTTTGTGAGGTAGTCTACTTGCAATTTAAGACTTCCCCTTTCGTTTGGTGGATAAAGCATGCAGATTACTTGAATTGGGTGGAAGATATAAGCGTTTAAACGATTACACAAATCGTTACACTTTCGCTTCGCGAAATTTTGGATTGACACCCGTAGACAGTGCCCTTAGGACAAAGTTCTTTATCAAAAATTAATAAATTATTGAATAATTTGAACATTCTTTTAACAATTTTCAAATGATTTAAAGAACGAAATTTGAAACAAAAGAAAACAATATTTTTTAATATTTTCTTTTGTATAATTTTTCATACATTTCTAATGTTCCAAGTTTTAAATATATATTATTCCTGTACATAAAATTAAGGTACTAGAGGTGTCATTCATTCTTGAAGAGACATTTCTTAATGACCTTTTTTTCTGACCTCAAAATCACAGGAATAAGACGTGCAAGAAACTGTAATCAATTCAAATTGTTTTTATTCTGCGCGTGTTTTTTTTTCTCAAAACAAGTAAACTCAGCAAATCGAATATCAAGAGTTTTTCAATACGAGGCAATGTTTAAAAAAAATCGAAAAGGGCTTGAAAATTCAACATTCAAATGCTTATGTCGAGAAGTTTGAAACCATAATGCCTGCTAATTTTGCATTTCTCACTCTGTAATGCCCACATTTTTTCGTTTTTTTTTATTTCTCCCGAGTTGAAGAATTCATTTTGAACTACTTTTGTTTTACAAATAACATTACCTTTCTAGTTTTTTTTAGTTTTTAAACCACGTTCCACAAACCACGTGGACAATTTTTTGAAAATCTCAACAACCCCCCCCCCCCCCCTCCATCGTGGAAAATTTCCATACATATAAAATTATTTTTGTATAGAGCGTGGACAACCACCCTCCCCCTCCTCCTAAGGTGTCTTCGTGGTTTATGGATGATCCCTTAACAAAATACAAATTTTCATCATGAGGAAACAAATTACTCTAGAAAAGTGATGTTTATTTAAATCGTGAGTGTGTGCATACAATGAATTTCTAAAAAATATTTGCAAAATTGCAGACGAATTTCAATTTATTGTTTTCAAAAAGTACTGTAATCGATGATAAAAAAATATTAAAGGTCTGCATGGAATCTATGCTGTTTGAAGACATATTAATTTTTAAATAAATCAAAAATTAAAATAAAATTTATTATACAGACAAGTTTCTGGATGCCGATCTTCGTTATCTCAACACTGCTCCATCTATCGATGGTTTCTTCAGACCATTCGAATTTCTTATTGTGATATTTTTCTTTCCTAGATTTTCAAGCTCGATGAATTTCTTTCTCAATGGACGATTGGATTTCATTAGCTTTAAAAAAATTTCTTTGCGTAATAAAGTTTCAAGACATTTTTAAAAATACTAATAAAAATAAAAATTGTTTTAAATAATGATATATTGTATTAAAACTCAAAAGCTAAACTGGCACCACTAAAATCACCCTATCGCGCCAAACCCGGCCGCTCAAAGGCCGCTCTACTTTGTCTATATGCAAGCAAAGGGGATGAAAATTTATCCACAATCAACTCCCTGCCCGGCCTCTCCTCAGGACGACAGCAACCGCGACAAGTTGCCTTCCCGTTCTGCTCTGGTACGGCGATTCTCCAGGTTGTCACACACTGCTGTATGTTCGAGCCCGGTGTTGATGATTATATCCGGTGCGGTTTCCAGCCAGCAAGGGTGGATGCACTTTCCCAACACACCATCCGAAAACAGACAACTTCCGTTTTTCGGAAAAGCATCGCGTGTTTTGTCCAAGGAGCATGTTTAAATTAGGGCCTTCTCACATGGCTGGCTAGTAATGAAACCCACACGACGGCCAAGAATGCAATTTGCTGTTTTGCTCGATTTGTGCCATCTGGTCCAAAGTTTGTTTCTCCCAGGAAAATTGAACATTTCCCTTCTCCTCACGTTCCCAAAGTTGACCACAACAAGCAGCAAAATTCTTGTGTCCTGGCACGACTGAACCGTTTATTGGTGAAGACCCCCCTCGAGAGCAATCGAAAGGCACTCGTGGTACGTGCCAGAATGGAAAGAGCGAAACACGAAAAAAAAAACGAAACCAAGTGACATTGCCCGGTTTTTAAAACGCTCCCCGGACACGGAACCGGACCAAACCTACAACCGAATTAAAACTTGATGATTAATTTATAGTTGCTCACAGGGAGACGAGTCGCATACAGCTCGATTGCTCGATGGCGTGGCAGTGGAAAATTGGAAAATTTGCAAAAAGTTTTGCCGCTCCCCTCGAAAGAGTGCGGACCAAAGTGCATTTCGCTGTGTGCGGGTGGAAGTACAGTGCTACTAGGGGACACAAGTTTAATGATTTCCATAATTTATCAATTATCTCAGTGCGCGCGCACCCCGGAACAAGCTGGAGTTTGCGGGTGAACTTCAGAAAGTGTCGCCGTGTCATTCAGATTCAAATAGTTGGGAAAAAGTTTTCCTGAAATTGTCAGAGAGGAGGTTCTCTTGTTAGGTGACCTTTGGAAAAATAGTTTTGCATGGAATCTACATTCCACAGACTAAATTTGAATGTTCAAGATGGCTTTTTTGGAACAGAATTAATTTGTTATACGATTCTAGACAGAAAAAAATCCATAAATTACCTGAATTAATGTGTAAAATTACAAAAAACATAAAAATTTCACCAATTATTAATATTAAAATACAACTTTTCTTCTGCTACTGGCAAGTCTTTCTTGAAAAATGAAAATAATATAGGCGGGTTAAAATATATTTTTTTTACATAAAATGTCATTTCCCTACATATTAATTTAAGTAAAATTACACACAAAACAGGTAAGTTTACAGTTCAAAATTTTCAGGGTTCTGTTATTTTTGGTTTATTAGGTTTATTGTGTACAGATAAAATACACACTTGTTAGATTTTTATGTGATGTTTTTTTTTTTAATTCCTCAAAGCAAATCAAGTTCAATTAACGGAATCCAGAAATAGTGTTATGTCATTTTCAAACTTTTTTTTTAATTTACGTTTTAATGCACTTTTTGCGTCTTCTCTATTTTGATTTCATACATGCACCTTTTTCCTAATTGTTTGTTCGGATAGTCCACTGACAGAATGTTTTGCTTGTGTTTTTCGAAGATCCTAATGAGTGCGTTTTCTTACTTACTGATTTTCTTTAAGAGTATTTATGAAGGAAACTCACCTGAAATTGAAAAAAAAATATAAACATTTATTAAATTGATTTTTTTATTTGCCGGGGAAAGATTTAATAGATTCACTGTTTTGAATATTTTGGAAATAAAATGTTCAAAAATACATTTACAAAAAATAATCCATTCCTAGTCAGTAGCACGTATGAGAAGGTTAATAATTTTCAAGATACAAAGAGCTTTTGCGACATTCACAAATCATCTGAAACGGATTCAAGTTTTTAAAGCTTCACCAAATTTTCAATAGCTGATTTAAAAAAAATCAACTATCTTAATTTAATTAAAACTTTGAAAATGAAATTATAAGAAAAAACAAGCATAGTTATACTGCAATTCCATTTCAAAAGAGCATAAAATATAATAAAAGTTCTCCGATCGGGCTCAACATTTTTCTGGGGGTTCCTTGGCCAAAATAATTAGACCCGTATTTTTTTGTTTGGCCATTAGGGTGACCTACATCGTGCTAGGGTGGTTCGAAAAATGGCAATTTTCGTCATTTTTCGCAAAAACCACTTTTTTTCAAAAAATCATATATCCGCGTCATTTTATCCAATTTTAGCTGTCTTAGACGCAAAAGAGAGGTGATTAGTTTGGCTATTTGAGAAAAATATTAGGAAGTTTCAAAAATCTAGCTTAAAATTTTAAAAAGTCGTATGAAAACTTAAAATGGCGTTTTGACCGTGTCTGGACCAAAGAGCATAATATGTCTGAATTCCTCGAAAAATTTCACATAGCATATCGAAAATTTTGCGATGATGAACCGTACGTTTCGGAGTTATGATTTTTTTTGAAAATAAAAACTGAGTTTTTCGACGCGCCACGCGCAAAAACAGGAAAATGACGAAATTGCCGAAAAATAAACTTTTTTTTTCACTAAAACTGAGATTACTTAGAAATTTCAGCGATGACCTATACATGTTGGGGTACCTAAAGTTGCGTAAGTAATCACCTTTCTTTTGCGTCTAAGGCAGCTAAAATCGAATGAAATGACGCGGAGATATGATTTTTTGAAAAAGTGGTTTTTGCAAAAAATGACGAAAATAGTAATTTTTCGAACCACCCTGAAAGATGTAGGTCATCCTAATGGCCAAACAAAAAAATACCCGTCTAATTATTTTGGCCAAAGAACCCCCAGAAGAATTTTGAGCCTGATCGGAATTTTTTTTTTTTAGGCTCTTTTCAAATCGAAATACTGTAATAACAACATATTTGCCAGAATATCAATAAAACAAAATATGTCCGTCTATCAAAATATTCCAAAACATTACAAACTGGAAAAAATTGCAACATATTCGCAGCATTGTTGGAAATTTATTTGATAATAACTACAAATATGACCAATTGTTTTATAGACATTCCATTTTGCATCAAAAACATCAAAAGACTATTTTTTCAAATAACCTTAGGTTTAATGATCAGTGCTCTAGAATTTTACATCATTGGTTTCTCAATACATGTTTGCTGTAAAAATATTTTATTATATAAACAAGATAAATCTGTATTTTGAAAAAGGATTTTCTAATAGGTTTGAAGTCTTCGGCAAAATAGTAGGTAATGATTACTTGTATTCGGAGGAAATAACCATTTTTGATAATTAACATTTCATTACAAAACAAAAAAAAACCATTTTGACTAACTTTACCTCCAAAGATTTTTTTATAATTTTTTTATATGTTTTTGTAATCAAAAAGTGCCCAGTTTTAAGCTACAGGGAACGACAGACATTTTGATTTTCGCCAAGGTATGATTATTTTTTATTGTGATATTTGGAATGTTTGTAAAATTCAATCGAAAAAAATCCAGAAATCATTTTTGGTTATTATGTTGAATTTGGCATCAAAAATATTTTTTAAATTCTATTTAAATATACCGTTTTCGAGTTGAGGTGATTTTTTGGTAAAAATATAAGGAAAAACTGTCTTTTCTATATATTTTTTTAGGTTTTCATCCTCGTCCATTCCTGTAAAAAAATTGAAGCGTTGGAAAAATTCATTACAATTTTCTTTTTCATGTTGTAGATTCAACCCTTGGTTTCTGATTTGCCATACGAAAAGTACGTTTTTCTAAGTTCGAAAAATTAATCAAAGATATCCTGGAAACTATTGATCTAATCTGAATGTAAAATTGTTTTTTGAAACCATTTAAAAAAATATACATTCGCAAATAAATTACTGAAAATAACTTGAAAATAATTTTGTTTCATAGATTATGACAATTTTGAGAGCGTTACATCTTTATTTTTATTCTTGAATAATATCAAATATAAACTTGTGTAAAACATTTGACAAGCAGCAATTTGAGGTCACTTTCCACATTATGTTTATTTCGAGCGCCACAAATGTAACTATGTACGTTCTTCGAAATGATAATCCAAATGGCCAGACGATACACCTCCCGATAAAGTGCTACAATGTTCCCACTTCTTGAGCGTGACACTTCGAAACGCCTCCCAGAATCAACTCTCCGGATCTGATGAATATTAATGTGCTCCCGGGCACAGTTCACAGAATCCATTAGAGTTGAAGACTCCACTTCGAGTGCATCGAGGATTCGATTGCATCTCTCGCCGAGTTCTTTTCCATTAAAATTCTCATCGACTCATCGCGAGACGGTATCTCTTCAAATTGCCGACTTGCCATAGGTGATCCCCATTCCCTTCTGATTAAAATCGAACCCAACTTGGTTGTGTGTTCGTCACCGCGGTATGAAAGTTTCTGCTCCCGCAGGGGCTTTTGTTCTGAAACATTGACGGTAAAAAAAATACGCGTTCATGGACCGCGTGCAGAAGGTGTAACAATTTGAATTGAAAACGAGACTCATCCCGGTGCTCATAAATCTTAGCCCAGTTTGATGTAGCGCCACCAGCTTAGGAATAGCAGGAATTTGATTACTCATTCTTCGCTACGAGTGGTCCGCAGTCGGCATACATTACACGGGAAAGATGATGGATGTCCAGAGTTACAGCACACCTTACACAGCACCCATCGGAGTTTTATCAATGCTTCGCAGCATTGAAGTTCGTCGCTTGGCGCTCACAAGTCACCACACACAAAAAAGAACACCCTTTTTACATAATTCAAAGCGGCTTAGTGGGATATTGTGCAACACGTGGAATGTTGCACCGTTTTGTCTGCAAGTCGTTGACGTTGATTGCTTCCGATAAGGAAAGTGGCCGCGACGCCTCTACCCGCTAGCTGGGTTGATTCAGCTAATTTACGACGCCTTGTGGTCGCTAAAGTGCTTAATTTGCGTGGGAAAGTTTGGCCCGGGGACCTAGTGCCGAGTGATGCAGGTTAGTTGGACGCATTGTTTGGTTTTGGGATGGGGCTTTGTTTGCCAGCCAGGTCGAAATTGAAAGGGGTTGTGCAATTTTGTTACGGGGATTGCGGTAATCGAGCTAATTTTTGGCTTTAAATGCTGTCTTGAGCTTGGCGATAGAAAATGAAATTTGCATTCATTTGACTATAATCAGACACATTAGAAGGAAACCCCTTTTTTTAGCTTGAATATATTTGTTTTTAAAATGAAAACTATGAACCACATCAGAACGGAATGACATTGCATTGCAAAAAAGTAAAAGAGTAAGAGAGTAAAAAGTCTTTTATATGATTGAATATGCCTAAATAAGCGTTATCCAATATTTTTAATCTGTTTCATAGGTTTTTTCTATAAATATTTCAATTTTTAGTCAATAGATTTGCTCCCTGATTTTTTGAGGAAATTTTGAAGGAAGGAGGACAAAAACTTGATTTAAAATTCGTAAAAGCCTTATTTTTATGAAACTTTGTACATGCATTCCTTATGTCAAAAAACCCAATATGCATAATAAGTTTTTCCTGACAAGGCTCAATAAAATTTGGCGAGAGGTAATACAAAATGGGCATTGGATAATCGAAGGGATTTTCTGATCGATTTGAAGTGACAAAGATGTAGGTTATTACAAGGACTTTTCTCGAAAAAACACGAGTAACGAAAACCAACTTATTTCATTTAACTCCGTGTCTCCAATTGAATCCCCAAAACCCGTAATCTGTTTTTAATGTTTTGGAGGAATTTAAAAAAGCATTTTTAAATTGTGGTTTTTCGAAAAAATCTAAAATGATGTCAAACAAAATTTCAACAATCATTTTTAGATGCAAAATTTTATTTTAAATTGAAAATCATGCAAAAATTATTCTCAAAATTGCACAGTTCTCAATTTCAAATTAAATTTTGCATCCAAAACTGATTGTTCAAATTTGGTTTGGACATTTTGGATTTTTTCGAAAAGCCACAATTTAAAAATCCTTTTTTTAATTCCTCCAAACATAAAAAAAAGATTACGGGTTTCAATCAGTGACAAAAAGTTAAATTTAATAAATTGTTTTTGAATTGTATATACATTTCTCAAAAAATGTTCGTTTTTCACAATTTAACGTACTTCATGAAGGAAAACCACCGAACAAAATATTTTCAAATAGCAGCGAAAATTTCAAACCATTTTCTGTTGCTGGCTTTCTTAACCGACCTGCTGAGACTGAAGTTTAAATTTTGTGAAAATTATAAAGTTTATCTCAGTGTCATCTAATGAGCCCTAATTTGTTCAACTCAAAATAAGATTTACTTTTTACTCTTTCTACTCTTTTTATTTAGAAATTTTTAGAAGAACCTTTTAAAATGGTTAAACTACTTATTATATACATTTTAAAATGTTGGGTTAGATTATTTAGCTTCGTAAATATTTTTAATTGAAAAGTGTAAAAAAACAAAAATTTCATTTTCACAGTAATGCGTTCTACTAAAACGCTCAACCAAACCACAATTTCATTTTTTATCATGGAAAATCGAATTAAAAGTTTCCGAAATATCGCGAGTTGAAAAATGAGGGCTTAGACCGTTTCAAATATTTTTTTAAGTTTATGTGCCTCGGCTCTGATCAAAGTAGAGGAAAGGCATGCTAGTTACGGTAATCAATGCAGAAAATAAGCATTTTAGATTGTTCTCAGTCGATTAGACTTCTATATCCATTGAAATTTTGATGTTTTTTGAAAAAATATTCCCCCCCCCCTGATTTTTCGGACTAATTTTGAAGGGGGGGGGGACATAGTTTGAAACATATTTGCAACGGCCTTATTAAAAAAAAATGTCAGAGTGTTTTTCCTTCATACTGTATTTTTAAATTGTACTTTTCAAAAAAATACTTTGAAATGGCTCCAAAACAGTGCATTTTTCAAAAATTTGTAATGTCATTTTCTATTTGATTTTTGATTCTGATTGATCACAAATAAAAAAACATTTTTCCATCTCTTTTACCACATATTTACATATTTCACCATCCTCAACTCTAGAGCAAAAGATGCATCTTTTAGTCTCTTTAAACATATAAATTAATTAAATTCTAATTGTAAGACATCGGATTTAAGGAATCATAATCGCTTGAATTGCAAAAATTAATAAAATTGTGAATTTAAATGAAGAATTGAGCGAGTCCACGAGCAAAGCATACCCATCTCGCATCGACCTCACCAATCTGCCTGAAATTTTCAGGGGTTGTTTGTACATATAAAACTAGCATCTGGTCAAAATATGAGCACTCTAGGTCAACGGGAAGTGGGGCAAATCGGGACAAAAAGTTTTAAGGTTCAAAAACGTAAAAAATCTTTAAATGGCTATAACTTAGGCAAAATTCAATGTAATTTCAAAATTCAAAATGCATCTTGAAGGGCTTCAAAAATGCAACAAAATGCAGGGTAGAGCATCCCAATTGGTTAATTCTAAAGTGAGTTATTGGCATTTTAGTGAAAAAATAGCATAATTTTCAAACTGAAATAAAAAAGTGTTCCATCCAGATATCAACTCGGTTGGTTTCTAATTAGAAACATGCATAAAAATGTTTGTTTTCATCCATTTCAGCCCTTTAAAAAATGAAAGTTAAAAAAAAACTTTGATTCACATTTATTGAAAATCAGGTTCGTTTCCAAGGATACTAGATGACATCAGAAAAAAAGCAGCTTCTTAATTTTTTTTATCTTTCATTTTTTAAAGGGTTAAAATGGATGATAATATACATTTTTATATATGTTTCTATTGTGAAATTGTCTCAGGAATACGAATATGATAAAATTATCACCATAAAATGGGATCTAAGAGGTCCTCCGAGCAAAAATTTACTACCAAAAAATTCACTAAAAGTAAAAGTGTCTATCCAATATGTTAAACTGCCTTACCCAAAGCGGTCTCAGTCTCAGATGGTAGTCCCAGATGTCCCCTACAAAATGCAGGTCGATCCGAGTTGATATCTGGATGGAACACTTTTTTATTTCAGTTTGAAAATTATGCTATTTTTTTACTAAAATGCCAATAACTCCCTTTAGAATTAACCAATTGGGATGCTCTACCCTGCATTTTGTTGCATTTTTAAAGCCCTTCAAGATGCATTTTGAATTTTGAAATTACATTGAATTTTGCCTAAGTTATAGTTTTTTTAAGATTTTTTAGGTTTTTGAACCTTCAAACTTTGTGTCCCGATTTGCCCCACTTCCCGTTGACCTAGAGTGCTCATATTTTGGCCAGATGCTAGTTTTATATGTACAAACAACCCCTGAAAATTTCAGGCAGATTGGTGAGGTCCAAACGACGTCCCATACAAAGGGGTATGCCCTGTTCGTGGACTCGCTCTTAATCATTGTCTCTGATTACTGATGCTTATTAAACATATAATATATTGTGAAAATTAATAAATACTAATTCAACTTCGGCTTTCAAAATTTAAAATTTACTCGTCAAAACACTTTATTTTATGTGTCTTGAGGATAATCAATATTGTAAAATATCATATCCGTACTACGTCAATGTGATACTTCGTTCCGGAACAATGTATCACATTTCAATTGCCACAGAATTCTCTCATCCTTGGTAAGCCTTCCTCCAACAACAACTCCCTACAAAGATTTCCAATCCCTGCCTGTAGGGGATAATCTCAAATCACTAATTTATATTTCACTCCTTGCGATTCGAATTTCATCATCTGCACAGCATTCCTGGCAGTTCTGGCTCCGGAGGACAAGCGGTTCAAGTGGTTTTCTTCAAGACACTGCAGGAAATGTACTGGACCAATTTCAAGGTTGACTCCATTGTAAGTTCTGAACCGTAGTTTTCTTCGTGTGTACAGTCCCCGCAACGTTCTGATATTAATATCAACACGAAGCTATTAAGCTGCCACCCTCGAGCGATTCTCCAACTGTGCTGAATGTTTGTTATTACGGGCGGATTCTCTCACTGGTATAGACAAATCTCACCACACACCAAGTGTAGTTCATGCACTTCCTTGAATCTTTGAATGCCCTCGTATGAAGAGTACTCCTCCCACCTCCTTCATTCTCCCGGGAGGGATAAGAATGGATTATTCCCGACCTCCTCACACAGAGTAGTTATTCCAACTCCACCCGGTTGCAAAACTATCGCCGAGCCCCGCAAAATTGCGGCATGACTTTGCAAAGCGGCAAAACCAGAACATCCCCCCCCCTATTTCGAAGTTGTAGTCCTTCAGGAAGGATTTTAGACGAGGAATTTGGTTACCACAATTTACCGCTGCTGGTTTTGCACCGAGAGGCCACAGTTTACAGCGGCGTCGGTCCTCGTCATGGGGCTAGAGGACTTTCCATGGGCACGGGGCTTGGTGGGGTTGGGAAACAATTACACAACTGGAGTGGTGTTTCGGTTGGATTGTGGGTTTGATTGTTGGATTAGATCACTTTGTGTAGAAGAAGGGTGGTGGTGCTGTAATGGGAGGTGTTTTGGGGTGATTCGGAGAGGGATGGATTTTATGGTTACGACGAGTTGGGAGAGGTGAGTGTTGGCAATATTACAGTAGTAGTAGCAGCAGAGTGTTATTGCAGAGGAGAATGTGCTGAGGAGTCACACTACTAGTTTGTGGGTTTTGGTGCTGATTAGCTGTAGATTATTTTAGTTGCAGTTAACAGTCAACATTTGGATGTTAACTTAAAATATTCAAAAATTAAAATATTAGAGGCAGTTCCCTCCCAAACATATTAGAGCCCCAAAAACTGTATCTGATCAAGCTTAAATTTGGTGAGGCTATTTATTATTATACATAACCTGTTTCGTTATTTTTCTCGCAAAAGTTGTTAAAAACCTTTAAAGAACCATTGATAAAGAATAAGGTATCGCAAGCAACAAAAATTATATGTTGATTTGGTAACAAATTTAAACCTCATTGCTCGTTGAAAAGAAAACTTAAATACAAGATAGATCTAGTAGCTCTTTCAGAAATGATGCTTCTTCTCTTAATATTTTAAATCCTATAAAATGGAGACAATTACGTGAAAAAGTGGAAGTAAAAACAAATATAATCATTAATCTTTGAAAATTAATAAAAATCGTCTTGTTATTCAAGCTTATTTTTAGATAAATTATAAGCTAACCTGACAACATAACAATAACAAACTTCTGATTTTAAAAACATTTCAAAATTTAAAAATAATGTTTTCAAACAAAGCAGTTCTCTCAGATTTCGGTCATTCGATTTTTTTGTATTTTTTAATTCGACTGAAACTTTTTTGGTGCCTTCGGTATGCCCAAAGAAGCAATTTTGCATCATTAGTTTGTCCATATAATTTTCCATACAAATTTGGCAGCTGGCCATACAAAAATGATGTATGAAAATTCAAAAATCTGTATCTTTTGAAGGAATTTTTCATCAATTTGGTGTCTTCGGCAAAGTTGTAAGTATGGATATGGACTACACTGAAAAAAATGATACACGGAAAAAAAAAATTATTAAATTTTTTGACACTAAAACTTTATTTGCAAAAAAAAACTATTTTTATTTTTTTCATTTTTTTGATATGTTTTAGATGACATTTAATGCCAACTTTTCAGAAATTTCCAGGTTGTGCAAAAAATCTTTGACCGAGTTATGAATTTTTTAATCAACACTGATTTAAAAAAAACTAAATATTGGTCGCAAAAAATTTTCAACTTCATTTTTCGATGTAAAATCAATTTCGCAATCAAAAAGTACCTCAGTGAAATTTTGATAAAGTGCATCGTTTTCAAGTTAAGGCCATTTTTAGGTAACTTTTTTGAAAATAGTCGCAGTTTTTCATTTTTTGAATAAGTGCACATGTTTGCCCACTTTGGCAAAAATATTTTTGAAATGCTGAGAAAATTCACTATATTTTGTTTTTTTGAAATTTGTTGATACTGTTAGTTGCTGTTATATTGCCATGCAAGTGTTTCAAAACAGAAAAAAATGATGTTTTCTAAGTCTCACTCAAACAACCCACCGTTTTCTAACGTCGAAACCTCAGCAACTAATGGTCTGATTTACAATGTGAATTATGAAACATTCGTACAATTTTCCGATGTTTTCGAAAAGAATATTTTCAAAAATTTTAAAACGCAGCTAACATTTCAAAATGGCGTAATATTGAATATTTGGCAAATTTGAAATGTTAGTCTTGATTCAAAAATTCATAATTCGGTCAAAGATTTTTTGCACAACCTGGAAATTTCTAAAACATATCAAAAAATGACAAATAAAAATAAAAATAGTGTTTTTTTGCAAATTAAGTTTAAGTGACAAAAATTTTAATAAAAAATCAACAAAATACTTTTCCGTGTTTCATTTTTTTCAGTGTAGTCCTTATCCATATCTACAACTTTTCCGAAGACGCCAAATCGATCAAAAAATTCCTTCAAAAGATACAGATTTTTGAATTTTCATACATCATTTTTGTATGGACAGCTGCCAAATTTGTATGGAAAATTATATGGACAAAATAATGATGCAAAATTGCTTCTTTTGGCATACTGAAGGCACCAAAACAATTTCAGTCGGATAAGAAAATACAAAAATTAAAATGCTAAAAAAAGTCCGATTTCGTAGAGAACTCCTCAACAGTTGAACAATTTAAAAAAAAAAAAAAAGTATTTAATTACAATATTTTTTAAAAGTTGAAATATGTTATGCAAATATTTCTCAAAGTTAATAGTGCCTCCCTTTAAAAATTGATCCGACAAACCAAGGGCATTATTTTTGTTTAAACAAACTTGAAAATTGTAATGGAAAAAGAAGTCGAATCAACTGAAAACAATCAAAAATGCTCTTTTAAAAATATGTTGATCTTTTTTATGAAAATCCATTGTACAGCAAAGCAAAAACTTTCTGTTTTCTCGCCAAAACATTGTTTCGTCAATATCAAGATATGCTGGAAACTTATGATTGCAAATCAACTGGACTGGAAGTGTCTAATGCATTTTAAAACATTTTTTTTTTCATTTAAATGTTTCAACTGTGGCTTGTGATTGAGGGACACTTAAAAAAATATTTGCAATGACTTAATTTAAAAAATAAAAATATTTAAGGTTGCACACACAGTAAAAAATCAAACATTAAAAATTCCAAAGATGGAAAAAATAAAATATCAGCAGTTCTGAATATATCAATTAATTAAAAACCTTAAATGCACAAATTTAAAACAAATCGATATTCTTTTCCTCAAAATAATGTTAGAAATTATTCTTTTTTTGCCTTAACTCAATCACCCTGCAAAAGGTAAATGACTTTATAAAAATAAAAGTAAATTTTTAATATGCTGCATAACTAGATTTTTTTTGTACTCTTTTCTGGTACAGTTAAAGCTAACATTAAGAAAACTATAATTGATTCGTGTTATTTCATACTCTTATTTTAACATCAAATTTCAGTTTTGCATTCCTATTTTTTTCAAATTTGAATAGACATCAATAATTAAGAAAATGATTTTTTTCAAAAAACTTTTTTTTGTTAACTTAAAATTGAAATCTTTTAAAACAAAAATGTTTAAAAATTTAAAAAACCATCAAAAATTAGAAAAAAAAATATTTTTTTTGAAACAGTTTCACAATCCAAAACAAAACAAAAATAAATTTAAAATTATAAAGTATTCATAAAATGTGTAAATCTAAAAGTAAACTTGAAAAAAATTAAAGGTTATGAACGCACCAAAAAACATAAAAATTTTGGATTTAACAATACTTAATCATAGGGGAAATTCTCGTATGTTTGGCAGGTTAAGCACTCGCTCCTAACTCCATCCAATTTGCTGATTTTCACTATTTAAACAACTAATTTTGGAACACTTTTGATAGAAACTTGCTTGCTCACTTCTTATTGAGCTATTTATCACTCGATTTCAGTTGAAAACGCTTTTAATTAGCTTTAATTGAATGTCAAAGTTCTGACCTGCCAACATTAGAGGCACGCTGGAATTAGATGCTGTTCCCCTACTTCAAAAAAAAGTTATTCGATCCGAAGTGATTTTTTATGTCGTCGGCTAATCGTGTCTGGACTGTTATTTATCTCTGGATAATCAATATGCTTGAATTACAATCAAAAGCTTTTATTTACACACTGTATAACAAAAAGTGTGAACTTCACAAGACCAACAAAATCTTCTTTATATAAATATTTTTAGTAAAAAGTTAACAATATTTTTTTAAATTTTTAAGTACGTAATGTTTTAATCCATGCAAAAATAAAAATAATTGAATCTGCTACGAGACTAATAACACCCCCCAGGAAGTTCCAATTACCCAGAAAAAAAACTGCCTCAAGTTTCTACCAAACAAAACGATTACGGCGCGCTCATCACCGCTCCTCTGCGAAAGTGAGTTTGCGCCCAATTTGTCGGGTCCAATTTGCCCAGCTCACTGCCGCTCTCGATCTCGAAAGCGTTCCGAAAGTGAAAGACTCATTGGGTTTCTGGGTCTCCGATAAGAGACGCACCGCGCGGTGGTAAGCTTTTGGAGCTCAAGGTTACACGCTTCACGTTGCATCCGTCGAATGAGGTAGGTATCACGCGTGAGTTGCTTGAAGATTGAGCGCAAACTTATCTGCACAGGTCACTCTCCTTTCACCGATTTGGTCCACTTTGAACGATGTTCGTCTGATGCTACCCTTGGGGGGCACTGAATTTACTACGATCGATTAAAAATTATACGCTTGGGATATGTACCCTCTACATGGCAGTGGTAATGATAGCTCAGCGATCTTGGATGCCTGCGGTCTTCGGGGTTTAGCAAAAAACAACAACATGATCTAGATTTGCTGCACTAAATGGGTTTAAGTTATTGCCTGGATGCCATTTGGCGTTTATACATATTTTTTGTAGCTTTAAGCTCCCTGGCTTATCGCTGAACTGAACTCAGTACGAGGTCTCAGGGGTTGTTCATAACTTTGAAAGTTTAATGAATGATATTTAAATATCGTGCAAATAAAAATATCAACAAATTTAAAAAGAGTCAAGATTAATTGAGCTTACTCTACGTAATTTGTAGACGATCCCACACAGTTTGTTTACGCCGACTCAGTGTAACCCAACGAATTACCCACAGAACATTCCTTGGAATAGGCAATCTGCATGTGGTGCAGTGTGTGGCTTCAGGTGAGCAGCCGACTATTGCTCCACTGTTGAATGACGTTGCCGCCGCCGGTGTGTATTCGGCGTCATTGCTTTTGAGACGGTGGGGTCTTGCGAAACGGAGGCCCTAACGAGCAGGTCGTCAAGTGGAGCTGTTTGTTGCTTCACGGCTGGTACTTAAGCGTCCCCTCGCGTACTCCACGCCGGAGAGTTCGTATACGGAGGTACTCTGTCAGATGGAGTAAGCGGCGTAAGCGAATCTAGAACCTGGAGGTCTGCTGCACGAGAATAATGTTCTAAATGAGTGGAGAATGTTGCTGAAATCGTTCGCGCGATCATTCGCCGCGAGGGAAGCAAGTGGACGGAACATTTTCCCACGGCGATCAATGGTCTCTCGGACAGAAGCAATAGCAACAACAGAAAAAAAATGGGTATAGGAGAAGCGATGACCCTGGCGTTATTTCTTAAATTAATAATTCACTTTGCCATTGCGAGTGCGCGAGGCGAGAGGCTGCGGTATTTTGGGAACATAATGAACTCAGAAAGTGGTGGCCCTTGATCGAGGGTTGAGTGCAGTGTGGGAATTTCGTCAGGTTCTTGAACTATGAAGACTTTTAAGAAAGTTTGAGAGGTAAGGCCAGATCTCGGCAATCTAAGTTGTTCGATGAACAAAGTCTGATAACGAAAATTAGTCAGACAATTTCTAGGATTTTAATTAATACAATTTTTTAAGTGTTTTCAGATCGAAACAATTTAAACATTGGACGATCATATAAATATAAATATATTGAAAATATTTAAACATTTATGCGAACAAAAAAAATAACACGTAAGGCTGGTACAAATTTTAAATTGGCCTGAAAAATCAGGGGGCAAATTTTTTTTTTGAAAAATAATCAAAATTTCAATGGAAATTTAAGTACAATCAGCTGAAATCAATTTAAAATGCGTTCCCCTGCGTTTAAAATCATTTTTAGCATGTTTGAGTTGATCTAAAAATCCCTTGAATTTTTGAAAATTTTTGATGTTTAAGTTTTTTTAAGCTAAAATTTTTATTTCCGTCAAATCTTTCATTTATTGAAGATAAACGCTTCAGTGACCAAATTGCTTCAAAAATTGTATTTTTAAAAAAAATCTGTTTTGTTACGCGTTAAATCCCATTTAAAATTCAAATGCAAAGCGTCCAGTCAAGCTCATATTTGAGATTTTGGCTCAGCATGCCCACCGGAACAAACCCCCGAATGCCAGCCAAAAATTAATTTTTGTTACATCCTAATATTTAACTTTTGAAGAGAGTTGTAGAAAATAATGAGAAATTGTTTTCGTAATAACTTTATCCATTATAAAAAAATCAGCAAAAGTAAAATTCAATTTTTTTCATTTTTAATCTATTAGGTATTAACACGTTTATCAAAACGAAAGAATTCTTAGAGCTAATAAAAAGTATGGAGAAATTGGTATAATAAAATATTACAAAATTCTTTGACAAAGCAAAATTTATCAACCAATCGAGAAGTACTCAAATCATCGTTTGTAAAGAATGCACTGTTTTCAAGTATAAGCAAAATATAAAATTTTTCATGAATGATTTTGCAACACCAATATGATAATATTTTGCCAGGAAATGATAATTTTATTTGCAATTTCTGTCGAATTGCACTTTTTTACATGACACTTTTATGAAGGTTAAATTACACAGAAAAGAGATTCAACCTTAAAATTTTAAATCATCTAAAATTAAGCTTTTTTATTCTGTGAGGTTACAAAGATTTTTTTTATAAACCTTCCATGTCAACCTCTGATTTTTGTTCTCAAATCTGGAAAATTTACTGCAATAAGTTGCCATGCACGAAATTAAAAAAAAAAAGTTCAACGATTTTTTGTGTTGTGTGTAGCAAGAAGCTACCCGAGCAGACGGAAATAACTTGGGAATAACATTTTTTGTTATTTGAAAATACTAGGACAATAACATTATATGTTATTTATAAAAAGATTTGTTATTCGTCGTTAGGTTTTTTTTGTTATTGAATTGTTATTGTAATAACAGACTAATAACATTTTTAGTTACTCTTCGAACAAATCTTTGTTATTATTTTTTTGTTATTTTAACAACTAATCTGATCATCCCAATAACATTTGGAGATATTCTTCCATATCAAGAAATGTTATTGCAAAGTTGTTTTGCAAAAATGGATTTTTCAAGAAGATTCCATAACAATTTCTGTTATTTTTACAGTATTTGTTATTGAAATGGCATGAATTTTGTTATAACCGTCTGCCCGGGTGTCATTTTTTAAGTGAGAATTTCTCGGAAAATTGTGGTTTCATTTTTATTTTAAAAAATTAAACCGATAAGTTATTTATCTATTAATGTCAATGCGTTCTCTTTGTCAAAAATAGTCATTTTTCGTCAGTTGAAAAATAAAAGCTTATAAGGTGACACTAAGAAAAACTTTCAACAACCAGCAGTTTTATCGACAAAGTCTTAAAAGGAAAATTGTGTCATCGTTTTGAAATTAGTGTTTTCAATGGTGCTTTTGCTTCTTGAAATATTTGAAAAGTGCAAAAAATCATTATAAAAAATGTCGAGTCAATATCGATGAAAACTCTGATTTTGCATATAAAAACTATTAGGAAACTTTGCATGGCCAGATGTTCGACATTTTCAAAACGTTGCAGTTGTTGCATCATCCTTAAATCAAGTACAAAAGTTGCCTTTTTGTCCTATAAATTAAATAAATAAAAATCAAACATTAAAGATGTGTTCTTTTAAAACGTAACTTTTACACAGTAAAAACAATCTTGGTAATATCACATCAGAATAAAAAATATAATTTTATCTCTGAAAATGTGTAATTTTAATTTTTTTCCCAAAACATTTTGATTGTAAGCCGGAAAACAACAACCCAAAATTGCAGAACAATTATCTTGAGCACAACTACTGAAAAATCACTTCTGAAAATCAACATTTTCCAATCTTATCGTACCCATTTAGTGAAATTTATCGTTCTTTGTAATAAACATATTTTGAAAATTTTATAACTTTCATCGATATGTTTCAACCTTTAGAGCAGGGTTGATTTTAAAATAATGTAAACGTCAAACAGTCGGAAAAGTGGACGCTTTCGAGGAAATTATTAAAAACGAATGCCAAATCCAGGCAAAAAAATCGAAATATTCTGATGAAAAAGCAGATTACTGACATGTTCTTGTTAATAAAAGCACATTTGTTGTGGTTCATTACGTGTAATTGCTTTTGGGAAACACTTTTTTTTTGGTTCGTCAAAATCAAATCAGTAAAATACATACGCTTAAAAAAAAGTTTATGCATAATTTATCTCGATTGTTTTCTATATTTGAATGTGGTACACTTGATTGTATCCTCAGCAAAATGATTCACGTTGCCAAAACTTGCACTCTAGTCATCATCTTGAACCCATAAAAAATAATCTTCAGATGATTTTTGAAAGCATTCAGAAAACGTTGCAAAATTATTCATGATGCGTTGGCGCACGCTCAGTTCCCACCGCATGACCTGCGGTGCTAAGCAAGATTCGAGCCTGGAAACAAAAATAAACACTTTAGCAGCCGAGTGAGAGGCGAAAAGATGACTTATAAATTCACAACATTTTACGACTCCGCTCTCCGCGCTGGCTTTGGTGACCAAGTGACCGCAACCTGTGAGGTGCGCGTTACGAAATTCGGTGCGTTTGTTCAGTGCTTTACTTTTTATGACACAACCAGAACAAACTGATTTGTTTTTACAGACTTGTCCAAACCGGTGGGGGGACCTACAGCAGAATCACGATTCATCAAAATTGGATAAAAGGTTCACGTTTTTTTTTGCTCTTGAGACGTATCGCAGACGCATCAATTTGTAGTCACGAATTAATTAGATGTTTGACTCGATGTCTGCCGAAAACAAACAGCAACAATTGAAAGTTCGTGTGGAGTCCGTGGATGGATCTTGGTTTCACTTTCGAGAAGTGGTACAAATCTATAATAGCTCTGTGGAAACATTTGGGCTAGATCTTCGATCCGGACCCAGCAGGTTGCTATTATTACACATATGAAATGAGTGACTTGGAGTACGTGAAAAATCGAAATGTGAGCCAAGATCAAATCGCTCGCGATCGGAACTAGACCAGATTGGTCACGATTTTTGCGTTTCATGGCTCAGTTGTGCCAATTTCTTCATAGCTGATCCAACAGGTCTTTGGATACTTTGGACAGTCGAGATGCCTGCAGCAATTGGGCAATAGTCCAAATCGTATTACACGGAACAATGTTTCAAAAATATAACTCTGACTGTGGTTGCGCCTGTGTCATTGCAAAATGTTAATCCAAAGTTCATCCTCGCGTGAAATCAACACTGACCCGACCGCAATTAGCCGCAATTTTAATGGAGAGGGATAGCCCACCGGAAAGCCACAAATATCCCACCTACCCCTGGAGTAGATCACATTTCGCAACCAAATTTGAGGCTATTTCCCAAAATCAGCCTAATGCGAGTTCAAATATGCAAACCAGCCAGCACCAGTGGTGACTCGTGTTTTTGATTCCGAATGCTTTCCATTCATATCCGAACAAACCGGAATATATGATTAACGATGCCACTATCTCCTGTGTGTGCGGAAAATGGGTTCCCCAACGAGGTATTATGCATTTATGCAACGTTCCTCCCCCTCGTCGTCCTTCACCCGAGCAGAGTCCACGAAATTGCAAATTTTAGCACTTCTCTGGCACAACAATAATTCATAGGTGCCCAAAAATTGCATTCTGGCTCGAGGAGCGATGCGGCTGGCCGTGTGCCAAAAGGTTCGACGATGATTTTAATTATTCCCACGTCTCGGTTGGGGCATTCTCGGTGCTTGATTCCGATCCTGGCAAGCTCATCAGGGGTGAGCGATTTTATTTTTCCGTTGAAATCAGGGCTGTGTGAAAGTTGTCCAAGCTATCCCCTTAAAAAATGTGAATTTCACATGACTGTGTTGCATTTTTTATTAATTAAAAAAAATCGTTCCTCCACTCTGATCTTCGTGTACACAGCTTAACGAATCCTCCGGAGGAGGATACCAGTTGCACTATTTAATTCGATTTTTTTTTATCGATGTTCCCTCCTCCTCCCGTGTCAACGAAGAACAAATTTCCATATTTAATTTCTTGTCCCAGGTTATGGCGGGAGACGATAACCGGCGACATCTTCCCTTTGGTGGTGTGTATATTGAGTGGGATCTGCTGGGGGGTTCGATGATGGGGTCGAGCCGCTAGTGTTTACTCGGGATGGTTTTTAAAATTAATTAAAATTAATGTATTCATTGTTTTATGTCGTCGCCTGGTAGAGGTATTTATGAGGGTGGTGCACACAGCAATATTTGCTTTTGATATTTAAAGCATTTTGTTGACACTTAAAATAAAGTTATTTTACTTTTTTTTTACAATTTAATTGTGAACCTTTTTACTTTTTCTGAAATTCTCGAATGACGAAACAGCCTTCTTTTCTACACCAAAAATTATCAAAAATAATAAACACGAATTCTTTTTCGATATCTCGTCACGACGGGGTGGTACGACCCCTTTCAATTTTAGGAATTTTCACCTTGACACGTTTTTCAATGATTTGCAGCTGATGGCACATACTCGAAATCCTGAAATTGTTTTTTTATAAAAAAAAAATAATACTGCCATTTCTCGTGATTTAACAGCTAAAAATAGAAACAGTTTTGGGAGACTGTTATAGAAAATTAAATTTTCATTTCTAGTTTGCAATAACTCAAAATAGTAGTTTATGCAACAAGTTGCAAAAAGAGGATTTTTTCAGCACGAGTCGTACATTTATCCAACGAGATTCGCCGAGTTGGATAAATACGAAGAGTGCTGAAAAAATCAAGTTTTGCAACGAGTTCCATACAACATTTCTTGCAATTCCAAAAAACACACACTGAGTGAAATTTTATGTCAAATTGTCATGTACTTTGTCAATAAATCGTTTAAATAAAAAAAATGTTGAAAAGTGTTACTTTTCGATACAAGTGCTGAAAAGTTCAACTTTTCAGAACCCATTTGAGTGCTTAAAAAAAGAACTTTTCAGCATTTATTTTGAAAAGTGTTTCTATTCGATTCTGTTATTTTTGGTACAGAAAAGTAGGCTATTTTGTCGTTCAAGAATGACAGGAAAAGTAAGTAGTTTCATGACGGAATTGAGCAATTCTCTACGAAGTCGGTCTTTTTTCTTCAATTTTAATTTTTGTATTTTTTTATCCGACTGAAACTTTTTTGGTGCCTTCGGTATGCCCAAAGAAGCCATTTTGCATCATTAGTTTGTCCATATAATTTTCCATACAAATTTGGCAGCTGTCCAAACAAAAATGATGTATGAAAATTCAAAAATCTGTATCTTTTGAAGGAATTTTTTGATCGATTTGGTGTCTTCGGCAAAGTTGTAGGTATGGATACGGACTACACTGAAAAAAATCATACACGGTAAAAAAATTTGGTGATTTTTTATTTAACTTTATCACTAAAACTTGATTTACAAAAACACTATTTTTAATTTTTTTATTTTTTGATATGTTTTAGAGGACATAAAATGCCAACTTTTCAGAAATTTCCAGGTTGTGCAAAAAATCATTGACCGAGTTATGAATTTTTTAATCAATACTGATTTTTTCAAAAAATCGAAATTTTGGTCGTAAAATTTTTCAACTTCATTTTTCGATGTAAAATCAAATTTGCAATCAAAAAGTACTTTAGTGAAATTTTGATAAAGTGCACCGTTTTCAAGTTATAGCCATATTTAAGTGACTTTTTTGAAAATAGTCGCAGTTTTTCATTTTTTAAAATTAGTGCACATGTTTGCCCAGTTTTGAAAAAAATATTTTTAAAAAGCTGAGAAAATTCTCTATTTCTTGCTTATTCGGACAGGAAAATTGATGTTTTCTAAGTTTCACCCAAACAACTCACAATTTTCTATCATCAATATCTTAGCAACTGATGGTCCAATTTTCAATGTTAATATAGGAAACATTTGTGAAATTTTCTGATCTCTTCGAAAAAAACATTTTTGGAATATTCAAATCAAGACTAACATTTTAAAAGAACGTAATATTGAATGTTTGGCCTTCGATCATGGCCATTCGTCATCGATCATGGCCATTCATGGTCACCCGCGACATACACGGACGACGAAACAAAAAGAAATGCAAAAAGTAACTTTTTCAATACTTTTTTTCGTACAATCGCGATAACTCGTGATGTTTATAAGCAAACCCCTTATGTCTATATATCAAAATTTTTGTAATTGTCTGCTCTACATTTTTGTAGAATATTGTTACACTCTAAAAAATAACCCTGCAAAGTTAGAAAAAACACGAAATTTTAAAATGAAAAATTTTGTTCTAAATGAAAAAATAACCCTTCTGGGACAATGTAGATTCGAAAAGTACATTAAATTTCCCATAAAATGACATGTTCCAAAATTTTTTACAGTCGAGTAACGGAAAATGGGAGAATTTTTAAAACTTTTTTAGTGTTTTTTTCGATGAAAAATACGTTTATTCGGAATTCTGAGTACGCCATCAAATTGGGCGTCTAATTTTACATAAAAGTCCCTTTGACACCAAATTTCTATCTCATCACCGTTTCAGGCTGCAAATTGTTGAAAAACACCTCTTTTTTCGCATGTTCAAAAATGGAAGGGGTCGTACCGCCCCTCCGTCACGAGATATCACAAAACGGACCTCGGTTTCGTGATCAGGGACAAAAGTTACCGCTTAGGACAAAGTTTCACGCAAATCGAAGAGGGGTCGGGGCAACTTTTCCCGATTTCGTGTGAGTTGGTAGAGAATTACCCATAAGGTAAGGCGGATTTTCGATCTGGCAAAAAATAGTTAGCACGAGAATTGGATATTATTAAGATTTTCAGAAAAGTTAAATTTTGACCATTTTCAGGGTCAAACTGGATCGAAAACGCTTCAAAATAAAAAGAAATTTAACTAAAAACTATTTTCAGATTCAGGCATGCTGAACAACAAAATTTACCTTTTTTGAAAAACTTTATATGAAATCTGGTTTCCGCGCTAGTTACTTTTTAACAGTTCGAAAACCCACCTTACCTTGAATAATCTATGTGCCTTGCCAATGGTTAACAAAGTTGAAAAACAGGAAATTTAAAAAAAATAATAAAAAATAAACATACGAGGTTTGCCGGTGAAAAAGAAACAAAACGATGCGAAATTCCAAAATTGTTAAAATAGTTTAATACCTGTATATATTTCATTTTTTACTGGTTGATGAGCTCCGTTAAATAAATTTATAAACAAAGAGATCAAATTAATTACTTCAATTTGATGTTTTTGTTCGATGACTCTTAAAGGGAAAAAGCATTTAATTTTATCTGGAAGTTAAGGTTGGCATATCAGCACTATGACCTTAACTTACAGCTTCTTATAAGCGTATTTATATCCTAATGAAAGTGAGTAAGCAAATTTTTGCAAAATAAGTTTTTTGATAATCAAATCGATGGTTTGGAAGGTATTAAGACCGTTCAAATAAGACCAATGATTTGACTAATTGAGTCAGTTACAGATTTTGTTACAAAATAAATAGCTGTAAGTTCAAAACAACATCCACAACCCAATTGTGAAAAATCGAAAATCAGAAATCACGAAACATAAATTTTTAAAGCTGATGTCGACAAAGTATTGAAAAATGGTAAATATAATAACATTTTTCATATCAGTTTTTGGTTCGAGTTTAACATTCGAAAACTACATTAAGAGGCAGTTTTTGTAAATATTGCTCGGTTTGTTCTAGAGGTCGCATCGAGGTGCTCCGATTTGGATGAAACTTTCAGCGTTTGTTTATTTTTCGCAGTACTTCTAACTAACGTGAAATTTACCAAGGATTCCGAATATGTCAAAATTGAGACCAAAAAGTTCCACCATGGAAGCCTACAGGGCGAAAACTAACGTTGAAAAATGTTTATTTTGTAAAAATCGAAAACTATGAGAAAAACTGCAATTGGCCAAAAAGTTAATACCGTAGGCTTAAAGTCTATGAAATTAATTAACTCCTACTCCTACTGGGAGTATGTATGGGTGTTGGAGGCTGTTGCAAAAAGATATAAGGTTTTAAAAAAAATCCATTTTTAACAGTAATTTGTCTATGGCACATTTTGAAGTGCTTCATAAGACCTTAAGAATGCAACTTAGAGAGTTGGAATTGATGAAGATTTATGGAAATGTGAGCAATTTTAAGATTTTTTATGTTTTTTGGACCTCAAACTTCAAAGCTCATTTTACCCCACTTATCTTTGTCGTAGAGGGCTCATATTTGGCATGAGTTCATCTCATGTATAAACAAACAAACGCTGAAAGTTTCATCCAAACCGGAGCACCTCGATACGACCTGTTACACATTGGTGAAAAACTCGCTCTTAAAAATCATTGATAAAAAAGAATATCTTTTCAATTAAATATAAATTGAACCAAAAGAAAATTTCGAAACATCATATTTCTTGAAAAAGACGATGAAACACAAAACTTTTACGTAAACACCCGTAGAAGAGAAAGGATTTTCTTATCGATTTGTTGTTTTCAGAAAGTTATAGGGTATAAAGATAAAGATTTTTTGTTAATGCGTTTGCGAATAAATATCATATATCTTTATTGAACCTGTTATGGCTGAACTTTGCATTTACAAAAATAAGTTTTTTTTTAAATATTGTGGTATGTTTTATGAAACTAAAAAGACGTCTTTTGAACGAATTTACAATCGGAAAGTAACTCAACTTTTTTGCGATAAAATTTACAGTTTCCAGTCATAGGATAAGTGCGCTGACCACGAGGACGAGCTGTCTTGTTTTTGCATGCTTATTTTCATTTCTTTTGTGCCGCTGTTTGTGTGCTTGGGTGAGTGGTTATTATAATTAATCATAAGTGCGCTAACCACGAGGACGCGCTGTCTTGTTTTTGCATGCTCATTTTCATTTCTTTTGTGTCGCTGTTTGTGTGCTTGGGTGAGTGGTTATTATAATTAAATAATAGCATCATTAGTGTGCTGCCCACGGGGACGCGCTGTCTTGTTTTTGCATGCTCATTTTCATTTCTTTTGTGTCGCTGTTTGTGTGCTTGGGTGAGTGGTTATTATAATTAAATAATAGCATCATTAGTGTGCTGCCCACGGGGACGCGCTGTCTTGTTTTTGCATGCTCATTTTCATTTCTTTTGTGCCGCTGTTTGTGTGCTTGGGTGAGTGGTTATTATAATTAAATAATAGCATCATTAGTGTGCTGCCCACGGGGACGCGCTGTCTTGTTTTTGCATGCTCATTTTCATTTCTTTTGTGCCGCTGTTTGTGTGCTTGGGTGCGTGGTTATTATATATAGGTGAAGGGATTTTATTAAATGATCATTATATTGCATTATTATATTTATTTGATTATATAACCACACTATTTTTTACACTTAACACATTATACAAAACACATATGAAACTGTAAACAGGAGCGTTTGGTACGGTATGTCCACGCATCCTTCCTCCCCTGTAGATTCTGTGAAATGTGATCCGTTCTCAGAATCCTCTCTGCGGTAAACACAACGTAGTAGGGCTGGCCGCTTTAATTTTTGCAATACATTTTCGGGTGTTCTCGGATGTACTGCAATTATTAATAATGACAAGAAAAGTGCTTGGGGCGTAATCTAATCACAAGACTTTCCAGCATGCTTTCATCGGACTGGCTGCGTTTGTGTTAGATTAGATTAGATTAGATTAAAATTTACAGTTTCCAGTCATAGCGACCTTGAGGTTTACATTTTAGATTTTTTAAGAGTTTCTTGAGTTGAAAAATACAGCTTGAAAGAAAAGCACTCCTGAAAAAAATATGTTTAAAGAGCTAAGATTTTCTGTAATTTTCCCACTGGAACTTTGAAAATGAATTTCTCTAAGTAGGGGAACAGCATCTATTTCAATCGTGCCTCTAATGTTGCCATATCAGAACTTTGACGATCAATTATAGCTCATAAAAGCGTTTTCAACTGAAATCGAGCGATTAATAGCTCATCAGGAAGTGAGCAAGCAAGTTACTGTCAACAGTTTTACAATACAACTTGTTTAAATAGTGAAAATCAGCAAATTGGATGGAGTTAGGAGCGAGAGCTTAACCTGCCAAATATACGAAAATTTTCCTTTATACTTAATCAACCTCAAATCAATCAGAAAATCTCTTCTCAAGTAAAGAATTTCATACACATGAACAACTGATATTGACTAGATCAAAAATCATCAAGATTACAAATTAATTCATCAAACGACCGGGAAATAAAAACGTTAAGTTTTGCGAATAACATGTTTTCTTCTTTTTTATTTTTAATAACATGGTTTTTGTGGGTTTATGATGATAAAACAATTTGTTTTAATGAAAAACGCCGTAAATGTTAATTCAAAATAAACAAAATTATTGCTAGCAATTTCACATTGGCGTTGTAGAGATTTTCTTTTAAATGGAAATTCAAAGGAAAACATAATAGTATACATTTTACAAAACAATCAAATAAATTAAATTTATTAAGCATAATACTCAACGACTTATCTGATGCAAGTCAAATGTATTCAAAGCGCAAGCAAATGCTGTAACATTCCTCAAACAACACGCCGAAAATTCCACAACGATCCGATTGAATAATTTATTTCCCAGTCCCAGCAAACCACTATTGCTGCCGTCCACCATTGAATGGACGTTAATCATTTTGTCACTTTTCCGGGCGCGCACCGCCGATTTACGCAAACAAAACGTTACGCAAAACCGTCCCAACCAAAAAAGCATGGACGCAAGAGCTGGGCATAAGAAAAGCCACCCAAAAACGCCCCACAACAATGTAAATGAGGGAGAGAAAAGTAGTCGTAAACGCAGAAGTTTGCATTTCTAACCACCTCACCTCAGCGTCCGCCGGAACAACCTTACCGCAAAACTTGGCGGCACGTAACTCGGACCAGCTTGGGATCGCTCTAAACCCGCGCGCGTTGATTAGTTTTTAAAATTCTTCAAAACTGTCCGAGCTTTCCTTGAAAACTTCTGGCTGAGTGCTTCCTCGTCCAGTTTTTTGATTATAACAATTGGAAAATTCTCGGCCCGAGTTCACAATGGGACTGTGAAGAAGGAAAACTTTGTCAGTGTTATTTTCGGCAAGTTGTTGTTCAAGGCGGCGGTGGTTTGTGGGAGGGTGGCGAAACAAATCTTGCAGTCGTGCTGAGATTGCTGGTGACGTGTTGACAAATCCTGCAACTCAACACTTTGTTATAAATTACCGGAGAAATTTTCCATAAATTCTGAAAGGAAGAAAAAAAAACATTTGGTTTTCTAGAGGGAAACTACCAGGGAACGTGCCAGGTCGATGTCCGTGAAGCGAAACTGAAGCTGAGCCAAAGTGCTTACTAACTGAATTCAGTTCCGGAAAAGTTCTCCATTGAAAGAAGTCGCTGCAAAGCTGGAGAAACTTGCTTACGATATCTGGTTCGATTTAACCGAACAGCTAGGAAATGGTCTTGTTTTTCGAACTTATTTCACTCTGTTTGACATTTCAACGAAACGTCCTAATATTGTTTAAATTTTATTCATTTCAGGTTCTGTGGATCGTGTGGACTGTGGCTCGCAACAAGCCACGTGCAATGGATTTGAGCCGTCACGTGTCTGCTGCAGGAAATGAGTAAAACTACGCAAGCTGAAGGTAAATTATGAGTGGAAATAGGACAATAAGGAACCTAGTTTAAACAGTTGATTTCAGAAGAAAAGAAATACAAAACTTGCTCAAAAACATTTATTTCAACAAACTCGTCGCACAACCCAAAGTTCTTTCGTGCCACCTCTCAATGCACAGTGGTCCAGATCGCAAAATTAAGTGGAAAATGGATTTTCCGAAAAATGGTTAAGTTTTGGAGCTTTGGTGTCTTCGGAAGAGTTGTTGCATATGGAAAGGGGCAACTTTTGGTTTGGTTGAAAATTAGGGTGGTTCACGATTAGGGTGATTTTGGAAATCTAACTTTACAGGAATATTTTTGGGAATTTTTTCGCCTTCTAGAAAGTTGACGAGCTTGCCAATCCAAGCAACTTTGTCGAAGTCACCAAAATTTTATCTTGTAATCTACGCCTTCTACGACCAAATTTATAGTAAGCATCTGAGCAAACCTTCAAAAATCAGTTTTTTTAACGTGGCAATTCAGGGTTAAGTTTTAGAGAAAAGTGGTATTTGGAGCACTTTTAGAGCTCTAAAAAACAAACATTTTTATTATCTGACAAGTCAATTTGGACTTAAGGGTCAAAAGTTACAGCGATTTTAAGGTAAAAAAGATGCAAATTTAAAACTTAAATATCTCGAAAAGGCGCAAGCCAAATTTTAAGCACTAGGCTGCATTTGAAAGAAGAGATTCAGCACTATAAACGCTGAAAAAATCTCAGGGGTGTTTTTCTTTAAACTCGAGATATCTTCATTTGAAAAAGTCTAATTTTCAAGGGAAAACCTTATGGGACCACCCTAACGAATTTCGAAAATTGTCCAAATATATGTTTTTCCATGTAATTTTGCCCGCTGAATCTGAATCTGCCCTCAGAATTGACCCAAAGTGTCGAAAAATCGATTTTTCATCATATTTTGGGGTTAAATGATAATTTTACATGGAAACCCAAAATATGACCAAAAATCGATTTTTCGACACTTTGGGTCAATTCTGAGGGCAGATTCAGATTCAGCGGGCAAAATTACATGGAAAACATATATTTGGACAATTCGTTAGGTGGTCCCATAAGGTTTTCCCTTGAAAATTAGACTTTTTCAAATGAAGATATCTCGAGTTTAAAGAAAAACACCCCTGAGATTTTTTCAGTGTTTGTAGTGCTGAATCTCTTCTTTCAAATGCAGCCTAGTGCTTAAAATTTGGCTTGCGCCTTTTCGAGATATTTAAGTTTTAAATTTGCATCTTTTTTACCTTAAAATCGCTGTAACTTTTGACCCTTAAGTCCAAATTGACTTGTCAGATAATAAAAGTGTTTGTTTTTTAGAGCTCTAAAAGTGCTCCAAATACCACTTTTCTCTAAAACTTAACCCTGAATTGCCACGTTAAAAAAACTGATTTTTGATGGTTTGCTCAGATGCTTTCTATAAATTTGGTCGTAGAAGGCGTAGATTACGAGATAAAATTTTGGTGACTTCGACAAAGTTGCTTGGATTGGCAAGCCCGTCAACTTTCTAGAAGACAAAAAAATTCCCAAAAATATTCCTGTAAAGTTAGATTTCCAAAATCACCCTAATCGTGAACCACCCTAATTTTCAACCAAACCAAAAGTTGCCCCTTTCCATATGCAACAACTCTTCTGAAGACACCAAAGCTCCAAAACTTATCCATTTTTCGGAAAATCCATTTTCCACTTAATTTTGCGATCTGGACCACTGTGCAATGTCCACCGGTCGAATTCCAAGAAAAACGGCGCACTCGAAAAACTTTCCAGTTCGCTTGGCCCCAGTCCCGTGGCACCGTCGTCGCCATCGCCAAAACCCAGCCAGCCGTATCGCTTGCGCAAGATTTAAATCTCTAATTAAATTATACAAAATGCACTTGTTCGACCAAAAATAGAAAACAAATGCCGGCCACGACTCCACCGACGACGAAAGACACTTCTTCATGCCTTCTCCGTACGGCGGCTATTTTAATCCACTAGCCTGGTGAACGATTCCTCTTTATTCAGAACGAGCTTTTCGTGTTCACCCTCGTCACTGGATCCCCCAACCACCCCTCGTGACACGTGGTACGGGCGAGGGAGACCGATTACTTAAGGCCTCTGTGTTCGCCGTTGAGGGAAAATGGAATGAAAATTTACATAATTTTATCTTGACTCAAAACACGATCAAGAGGGCCGCTGCTGCAGCAACCGGAAATAGAAGCTGGAAGCTTTCCATGATGCAACCGGCAGAAGTTCTGGTGAAAATAGCTGGGGTGGTTCTGAATGCAACTGTTGCGTACAAATTTGTGTAATCGACCTCTGTTTTGGAAAAAAAACAAAAAAACTTTACTTAAGTTTTTGGGTTTTTGTTAAAAATTATTTTTATTTTTTACTGCCAAAAAAAACCTTGGAAAAAATACAGTTAGTTTTTCCAACAAAGCAAAATCAGAATTGATTCTGAGTTCAGAATTTCCATGAATACTCGATTAATGCTTCGGTCAGAAATAGGAAACGAATATTACTCTTTTCAATGAACTTTGGTATTCTTGCAAGTTCTCTAATGCGACTGAAATTATAATTAAAGCAAAAGCAAACAAGTGTTATTTTCTAAAATTTGTGAAATTCTAAGCATTTATGATTTTTCTTTAATTTTCTCGCTCGTATCCAATACACAAAGCAATATAAAAATTTTAAAAAAATTACAAAACTGCATAGATATTTTAATCAGTTTTTCAATAGTTTGTTTAATGTTGTACAGATGAAAAATCAAGTTTAGTTTTATTAACCCTAATTTTCAAAAAAAAAGTACAAAGAATTGATAAACATAATAAGCTAGAAAAAGAATTAACAATAGCATATTTGTCCTGTGTGCATTTAGAAGCCTATGAAAAAACGCGTTTTTAACCAATAAACCACTTTTATCTGCTTTTTAGGTGTTTTGTATACCTTTGACTCTAGGCGATTCCAAAAACATCCAGAAAGCAAGAATTAAAAATTTGGTTTATTTAAAAAAATAAAAAAAGAAACTACAGAGTTAATCTTTCTAAAATCCAAATTCTAAATTCACTGAACAAAAGTCGATTTATTTTTGATTTTCTTGAAACTTTATAGAAAAATGTTATTTTATAGCATAGCATAGCATAGCATAACGGGTCTGCACCACGCTGTAGGGGGTGCCACAATGGTCAATTCAATATTCTTAGACAATTTGATTGCTGCCCGGTACAACCAAAAATATCTAAGAACGTAAATTTCCACACTGTGCTCCAAGGCTACGCCCATACAGTCCCGTGGGGATTTGGGAGGGGATGTTTTGTTGTTCACTAGTGGCAAAAGTGCAGGGAACCCATGCGACTTTTAAAAGTGAACGGAATATTTTTGGGAGGTTTGGAATGGGGTTAGGGAATTTCATCGGGCCGATGAAAATGGTTGAATTCGTAATGTATTAAATGTATTGGAAGTTTGTAAGTGTAAGTGTGAGTCTGTAGTGTATTATCTAATAAGCATATAGTTTTGTAATAATAATAAATAATAAAAAATAATGAATATAATAAATATAATAAATATAATGAATATAATAAATATAATAAATATAATAAATAAAATAAATATAATAAGTATAGTAAATATGATCAAGATGATTCCAGTAGGAAGCTGTAAAAGCATATTATTTTGAAATGATAATTTATATAATCATGATGATTCCAGGAAGCTGTAAAATTTGCTATTATTTAAAATACAAATGCTCTAAATGGTTCCCTTGCTTTTTAGTAAGTGTCGTTAATTTATGAAATTTGATCGTTTACGGTATGAGGAAATGATAAGAAAAAGGAATAAGATAAGGAATAATTTGAACATTTAAATAAATCATATGGTGAATTGATAATAAACATATCGACAGTAAATTTAAAAATAATTCCTGGAAGTTGTAAAAATAGCAATAATTTAAAAACAAATGCTCCAGATGCTGTTTATTTAAAATATCGTTATTTTATGCAATTTCAATATATATTATATGGGGAAATAGTATGATAAAGGATTAGGAACAGGACAAGGAAACAATATAAATAAATCATAAAGTGCATAGATAAATACATATAAGCAGTTAATTTAAAGATGATTCCAGGAAGCTGTGAAAATATAAATAATTCAAAAGGTAATGCTCCAGATGGACATGCATGATTGGAACACGAATAGAGCACAAAAGAACACAAATAAAATTCAACTTTCCTCCACTGCTGCTTGCACTAGAATCGCCACGCGAAGCCTGCTTGCACAAATATAACAGTGAAATAATGATCATTCAATAAATTACCCAACACCTTTGTTTTGTATTTACACAAACCAATAGACCCCTAAATAAGCATGCAAACAAGTTACGACACAAACAAATATAACCAAGAAATAATAAATTTTAACAAAGATAAGTAATCCAAAACTATGGCAGCCCTGCATCTTCAAATCTTACAGTAGAGGCCTGCAAAAATTAACCCAGCACTCAGACACTCACTGAGTGGGTCTTCTGTCAAAGGAACTCACCTCTCTTACGTCAATCGAAACTTGGGCTCTCTGCAACATGGCCTGCTACAAGGAATAAACTCACTCCAGTCGAAAAACTCTTTGAAGTAGCACGGAAATACAAGTGGCCGCTTGCCTCGGATAACTTCCGCCGGCCGCTGAGTAGCCGGTGGGACCAACTCTTTCAATCAGCTTGTCATCGGCAAACCAACACCTGAAATTAGGTGGCAACGACACTCACGTTTTCCCCCAGCACACTAACATCAAAGCAGCTGAAAAGCGCACTACTACATGCTTAGAAACCCGGCGGAGGGCGTAGCTCGAGCTTGCTGACGTCAACAAAACAACGTTTTAAATTTTTAATAAAACACACTTTTCCGGTGAAAAATTGAGTGAACTCGATGGAGTTCGTAAAAACACTGCACAGACGAGGCGATAGAAACACTTTTCACGCACAAAACTACCGTTTTACACTATAAAATTGTAATTCAAATTCGAGACTAAAAAGACCGACCGAGTCAGGCAACCAGTGCTGCCAGTTCTTTATAGAAAAATGTTATTTTATTCAAACAATTTAAAATTGATAAAATTTTACATGGGAAAGCTATACATCAATCACCATCATTTAAAACTTAACTCTATTTTTTTCGAATTTCCCAGCTATGTCAACTAGGGCGTCCAATTTTCCCGGGTTTTGAATTCCCGGGATTCCGGGAAATTTCTGAAGCTGTCATAAAATCTATGTTTTCATTTGATTTGTAATGTTATTCAAGCTTAAATCATAGAATTAGCTCAATATTGTTTTTGCAATTCCGTCGTGAAACTATTTACTTTTCCTGTCATTCTTGAACGACGAAATAGCCTACTTTTCTGTACCAAAAATAACAGAATCGAATAGCAACACTTTTCAAAATAAATGCTGAAAAGGGTTACTTTTCAGCACTCAAACGGGTGCTGAAAAGTTGAACTTTTCAGCACTTGTATCGAAAAGTAACACTTTTCAACATTTTTTTTGATTAAACGATTTATTGACAAAATACATGAAAATTTGACTTAAAATTTCACTCAGTGTGTGTTTTTTGGAATTGCAAAAAATGTTGTATGGAACTCGTTGCAAAACTTGATTTTTTCAGCACTCTTCGTATTTATCCAACTCGGTGAACCTCGTTGGATAAATGTACGACTCGTGCTGAAAAAATCCTCTTTTTGCAACTTGTTGCATAAACTACTATTATTGCTACACTTCATATTTTAGTTGTTCTCTGATGTGCATTGGAATTTAAATGAACCACAATTTTTAATATATTTCGTTAATTTATTTGTTTATATAAAATGACTAAAAAATCTTAAACAATTTCATTGAAACTATCTAAAAAACATATTTTAAAAATTACCTTTAAGTCAATACCGTCAACTGGCAATAATCAAGACTGCAGTCTGAATAGTTACAGGAGATGTCAGAGCAATAAATTTGAAAATCGGTGTACTAATTGTTTTGTTCTGTTCCTGTTGTAACCGAAATCAATCAAAACAATCAGAACATTATGCAACAAAAGATAGCTTCAACAGCTGTCTTAATCCGTTACTTCTGTCCTGATTTGCTCCAGATGCCGGTTTTTAACGCAAAATTAAATTATTATTTTAAATATAATAGTTTTTTTTAAGTTTAATGCCATGAATATACGTGAATATAATACTTAGTCTTTTGTTTTAATAAATTAAATTTAAAAGAAAATATTTTAGGCGCAAAACATTTTGCGGATCTATAAACTAAAATTTTAACAATTTTCCATAATTAAGACAAATTAATGCTGATATATGCCGAACACCCATTTTAATGATTTAAAATTCTTATCGACTGCTAAGTATTCAACTGTTCTTCTTTTTCCACAACCAAGTCAGAATTTCCGAACCAAAATTTGATTTGATTTCAATTCCGGGAATTCCCAGGACAAATTTTTAAAAATCCCGGGATTCGGGAATTCCCGGTTTTGAAAAAAAAACCGGGATCTTTGTCGCTGGAATTCCCGGGATGAACGCCTAATGTCAACTGATTTTAAAATATAATTATCAATAAGATTTTTGGAAAAAATACATTGTTTTGTTTATGAAAAAAGTGTTTTGTTTGTTATGTTTTTCTTCTAGAAGAAGCTTTGTAATTCATTTATTTTTTTAATACACCTTTTTGATAGAATAAAAACAAAATGTGTTTTTATTTGAAAATGTTCCTGCTTTGATTTTGAGCTCAAATTGAATAACTTACCGTTGTTTTAAAGCGTGTTGCTTGTTTATCATCATCATCATTTCCTCACTTTTTAATTGCATTTAATAAATTTATAGCAATCTGCAGCGTGACTATTCAAATTCCATTTTCGAATTCCTGGTTTATTTTTCCGACTTTTCTAGTGCCTCAAATAATATACAAACTGTTTAAAAAATAATGCTATTGAATCAAAAAAACAAAAAAAAAACTATTGACAAATGAGAAAAACATAGGGTATATGGCCCTATTTTGGACCTACTATGCAAAGCGTCAATATATTTCGCATTGTTTTCATCAACGGTCTAACTAATTTGGCTCTTTTCAGGATTGTTTTGTGCCTTAATTTATGCTCAACAAAGTATACTATTGAAATTTGGAAATAATTTAACCATTTCATTGTAATAAGCATTTCGAGTAAAACATTTTTTGGATGCTTTTTGGACTTATTGAATGTATTTTGGAGACATCGCTGAACCTATTTTGGACCTATACTCTGATTGGTTGAAATTTGGACAACTCGAATTGCGGCGTGCGGCGGCAACACGCACACTTACAGAAACTCGGTTTGATAAACCAAAGGGCCTATCCACGATTATTATTTGAAAAATATTTATTTAAATTAAATAATTATGATAAAACAACGGATTTGAATTTGAAAACGTGTTTTTATTACACTCTCACTACTCACTACTCACTACTCATGCTTCTTTAGCAGGTCTCTGTCCTATTTACAATTTGCGTATTCTTACGACCTAATTGTTCAAGCAGTAATGCTAATTAGAACCCGTTATTAGTCGCAATAAAACACCTTAACTTAAAATGAAATGAATGACAGAGATACATACACAATTCATTACAAGTTACAATGAAAAAAGGTTTTAAATTTTACGCAGAGCTTAAGTTCAAATATTATTAAACAATCAAGAAATTTTCAAGGGAGATAATAGCTTGTAACTTGGTGTGAAACTTTCTCATCTGTTACGGTAAACTTTACAGTTGCTTGACAAAAAGTTTAACTACATGTTGCACTTTTAAAAACAATGTAATATTTGAAAAAATCTTTGTTTGAATACCAGGGTACCTTTGATAGTCATAGTTTGTTTTGTTAAAAGCAGATTTGAAGTGTTCATTATTTTTACTTCGAACTTACCATCACTTAGGTTGCTGATATAATTTTTAAGAAAATCGTTTATGTCAATATTTAGTTAACTAAGTTCATAAGCTTTTTAACCTTATACATATAAGTTTCAGGTAAAATTGTTAAAAAATCAGAACTTTGCCTGAAATTCGTTGAAACTAGTTTTGTTTATTAAATTATAGATTTATATAACATGTCTAACTGAATTCAAAGAGCGAATCAAATGTCTTCACATTTTATATGAAATTTGTTTTACTGAAAATGCCTTTAAATAAGGAGATTTTTTTAAAATTATCTTTCAAAAACAAATAATATTTAGTAAGACTTATTATTCACAAACTTATTTTACCTTTTCCTAGTAGAAGATTGTCTGAAGAATCCGAAAATGCATTCCGTTTTATGATTCAAAATTATGTTCATTGAGAAAATCATGACACTTTGAGAAGATTATAATAATGCTATTTATCAACATTTTCTTAATTATTGTTAACTAACTTTTTAAACTTTTAAAAATTTCATGAAAAGTTCTTCATGAGGTACTTTGAGCACTTCTATACCACGGTCAGTATGATTCCATACCATTCCGTACGTATTTAATTTGAACTCTTCATTTTGCGGAAAAATCTCAAACCTATCAAAGTCACCCAAATTTACGGTAATCAGATATGTCTCAAATCATAAAATTGGGTCCTAAAATGAAGCTTAGATTGCTGATATAATTGTTTACAGCGATAAAGCTTATTTTTCTGAGTAAAATGACCCTTTGTACGACCACAAAAAGTTTAAAATGGATTTTTAAATCAATTTTGAAAAATTAACCTCGCGGTCCTTCTTGACAGAAAAGCTCCTACTTGACAGCTCGTTCCAAGGGGACCATAGTTAATCCATCGAAAAAATGTTGTCTTGTCAAAAAAAAAATTTGCATTAAAATGAAAAAAAGTGATCAGACATGGTTTTTAATCGTGTTTTTTACCGTTGTACATAAAAATTGACATATGGCTTTAGTACCCAATTCATAAAGTTATCATCGCGCCTCTTTTGCTATTTTTTTCGATGATTTTTATTTTTCTAGCTGGTTCAATTGTGTTTCTAACATGATTGACACGGTAATTTTTTTTCCATGTGAATATTTCTCTGATTAGTTTGCAATACGTTGTAACAGCCATCACGATCTCCGACACTTATTTGATTTTTTTTTTCTCTGAATTACACCTAATTTTGTTTGTTTTTCAGTAAAGAGCATTTTGAAGTTGTGCATTTTTTATTTATAATTCGTAAATTGATCGAGAGCTGATCGAAAAATTTATTTGTTTATAACTAGCGCTTAGGATCTTTTTAAAACTAACTCAAGATTTTTTAAATTTAATTCATACAACTTTTTCAAAAACCACTCGTAAGCAATGTTGACAGCTCCTGTCACGGTGACAGCTGACGATTAAATGAACTAGACCCTTTAGGTTTTTCAATCGTTTCCTCTTCAATTCCAACAGGGTAGCCAGTTTGCATTTTCTTGAAGCAAAAACTAAAAATTTATGCAGCTTAATTGGTGATAATGATGTTACGACAAAAATAAATCAACATCAGTTTAAATTTTGGGATACTTTGCAATCGGTCCTAACAATCATCTAAATCTCTATCATCAATTTGCATTTTTATCGTTTAAAAAACATATTTTCGTTGTTTCTGTTAATCATTTGCTTTTTAAAACTTAGATTTCTTTCAAATAATTACAGTAAAGAAATTCAATTCAAAATATTAAATTAAAAATTTTCAATTAATTTCAATGAAATATCGAAATAAATTGATAAACTAAACTGGCAACACCTTGTTATACATGTGTTGGTGATAGCCTTGAACCGACGGCAAAGTAGGTCCAAAAACTGATCCAACGCGGCTGATTTGAAAAAATATTTCGAATTGTGTTTTTTTCGATAATAGAATAGTTATTTCAATGGTTTAGTGATGAAAAACATAAAAGAATAAAATAAAGAAAAGTTACATTGCTCGGAAAACGGACGAAATTGCTTGGTGTCAGTGCAAAACAGAAAAAATCATCAAGGTGTCGCGAGCCAAATCTGATAAGCAACGAGGCTGGAATTTTTGGACCTAATCTATGTGCTAGGAAAATGGTAGGAAATACGAATGGCATTGGAAAAAGTGGCTGAAAGAGCGGAAATAATGAAAAATGTTAAAATTTTTGGAAGAGGTAAGCTACAAAACGATCCTACTTACACTTTCTGTTGGTTGGATTCAGTGAATTCGTACTTTAAAAGCCTGAACTACCTCGATTAATAAAAATAGGTCCAAAATAGGTACTAGGTCCAAAATAGGGTCATATACCCTATAAACTTAACAAAAAACAATAAATAAAACAATATATAACAAAAAAAACTTACTTAATCCACCTATGTGGTTGGAGCCTTCCTCACTTATTGCCAACAATGGCTGATATGATGGAATTGTACAAAAATTTCATGTCTTTTTTAGATCCGGAGTAAAAAAGTACATCAATATCACTTAAGTGTGCATATCTCAAGACAGGGTTGCCAGATCTCTAATGTTTTGAACTCGTTGGGAAGGTCTTTTGATAACCTTACCAACAATGGGTCGGATGGTGGATCTGGACATAGTTTACATACATTTAAGTGAGATCCGGCTTCCAAAAGTACATCAATATCACTTAAGTGGCCATATCTCGAGACAGGGTTGCCAGATCTTCAATGTTTTGAACTTGTTGGAATTTTTTTTTGATAACCTAACCAACGATGGGTTGGATGGTGGATCCGGACATAGTTTACATACATTTAAGTGAGATCCGGCATCCAAAAAGTACATAATTGTCACTTAAGTGGCCATAACTAGAGACAGGGTTGCCAGATCTCCAATGTTTTGAACTCGTTGGGAAGGTCTTTTGATAACCTTACCAACAATGGGTCTGATGGTGGATCCGGACATAGTTTACATACATTTAAGTGAGATCCGGCTTCAAAAAGTACATCAATATCACTTAAGTGGGCATATCTCGAGACAGGGTTGCCAGATCTTCAATCATTTAGGCTCGTTGGAAAGATCTTTTGATAACCTAACCAACGATGGGTCGGATGGTGGACCCGGACATAGTTTACATACATTTAAGTGAGATCCGGCTTCCAAAAAGTACATCAATATCACTTAAGTGGCTATATCTCGAGACAGGGTTGCCAGATCTTCAATGTTTTAGGCTCGTTGAAAAGGTCTTTTGATAACCTAACCAACGATGGGTCGGATGGTGGATCCGGACATAGTTTACATACATTTAAGTGAGATCCGGATATATATGAAAACACCTTTTTATACATAACTTTTGAACTACTTATCAAAACTTCAATCTGTATAAAACTCGATCTATGGGACCCTAAACCAAGTCGAATGCAACAGGTTCGGGTCAAATCGGTTCAGCCAGTGCCGAGAAACATGAGCTAGTTTGTTGGTCACATACATACATACACACACACATACACACACACATACACACAGACATTTGTTCAGTTTTCGATTCTGAGTCGATATGTATACATAAAGGTGGGTCTACGACGTTTTTATTCAAAGTTCATTTTTAGAGCAGGATTATAGCCTTACCTCAGTGAGGAAGGCAACATAATTTCAATGTACATTTAAAAAAATTGCCATACAATTTTTTTATTGAAATTTTCCTGGTAAATGAAAATCAAGCTTTATTTATAGTATTCACCCTAGAATTCAACACCAATTGCAATGTTTTTTGAGGAAAGAAATGTTTGGAAAAAATATTTGCGATGACTTAATAAATTTAGTTTAACGTTTAAAAATAGTAACCATTAAACAATCTCGAAATTGTTTTGCCTTCCTCACGTTACTGAGGAAAGGCTATAAAATCACTCGAAAAATGAACTTCTCAATTAGACCTCCTAGACCCACCTTCATGTATACCTATCGACTCAGAATCAAATTCTGAGCAAATGTCTGTGTGTGTGGTGGGATGTTGATCAAAAAATTGTCACTCGATTATCTCGACATTGGCTGAACCGATTTTGTCCGTTTTGGCGTCATTCGATCCGTCTTGAGTTCCCATAAGTCGCTATTAAAAATTATGCAGTTTAGTTAAGTACTTCAAAAGTTATGCTAAAAACTAACTTAATCCACCTATGTGGTTGGAGCCTTCCTCACTTATTACCAACAATGGCTGATATGATGGAATTGTACAAAAATTTAATCTATTTCTAATATTCGGAATAAAAAAGTACATAAATATCACTTAAGTGGCCATACCTCGAGACAGGGTTGCCAGATCTTCAATGTTTTGAACTCGTTGGAAAGGTCTTTTGATAACCTAACCAACGATGGGTCGGATGGTGGATCCGGACATAGTTTACATACATTTAAGCGAGATCCGGCATCCAAAAAGTACATAGATATCACTTAAGTGGACATATCTCGAGACAGGGTTGCCAGATCTTCAATGTTTTGGATTCGTTGGAAAGGTCTTTTGATAACCTAACCAACGATGGGTCGGATGGTGGATCCGGACATAGTTTACATACATTTAAGTGAGATCCGGCATCCAAAAAGTACATAGATATCACTTAAGTGGACATATCTCGGGACAGGGTTGCCAGATTTTCAATGTTTTGGATTCGTTGGAAAGGTCTTTTGATAACCTAACCAACGATGGGTTGGATGGTGGATCCGGACATAGTTTTCATACATTTAAGTGAGATCCGGCTTCCAAAAAGTACATCAATATCACTTAAGTCGGGATATCTCGAGACAGGGTTGCCAGATCTTCAATGTTTTGAACTCGTTGGAAAGGTCTTTTGATAACCTAACCAAGGATGGGTTGGTAGTGGATCCGGACATAGTTTACATACATTTAAGTGAGATCCGGCATCCAAAAAGTACATAAATATCACTTAAGTGGTCATAACTCGAGACAGGGTTGCCAGATCTTCAATGTTTTGAACTCGTTGGAAAGGTCTTTTGATAACCTAACCAACGATGGGTCGGATGATGGATCTGGACATAGTTTACATACATTTAAGTGAGATCCGGCATCCAAAAAGTACATAAATATCACTTAAGTGGTCATAATTCGAGACAGGGTTGCCAGATCTTCAATGTTTTGAACTCGTTGGAAAGGTATTTTGATAACCTAACCAACGATGGGTCGGATGATGGACCCGGACATAGTTTACATACATTTAAGTGAGATCTGGATATATGTTAAAACACATTTTTATACATAACTTTTGAACTACTTATCGAAACTTCAGTCTGTATAAAACTCGATCTATGGGACCCTAAACCAAGTCGAATGCAACAGGTTCGGGTCAAATCGGTTCAGCCAGTGCCGAGAAACATGAGCTAGTTTGTTGGTCACATACATACATACACACACACATACACACACACATACACACAGACATTTGTTCAGTTTTCGATTCTGAGTCGATATGTATACATGAAGGTGGGTCTACGACGTTTTTATACAAAGTTCAATTTTAAAGCAGGATTATAGCCTTACCTCAGTGAGGAAGGCAAAAAATGATTTTAGCAAAAGTCCGGAAGATTGTAAAAAGGGTGGTTTTTGTAAGAAAATCCGTCATGCTATACATTTTCAGAAAGGTATTTAAAAGACCTTTCCAACGCGTCCAAGACATTGAAGATCTGACTATCCTATCAAAAGTTATAAGCACTTAAGTGTTATTTACGCACTTTTTCGAGGCCGGATCTCAGATATTTTGATGAAAATGCTGTCCGGATCTCTCATGCGACCTATCGTAGGATGGGTATTCAAAAGACCTTTCTAACGCGTCCAAAACATTGGAGATCTGACAACCCTATCAAAAGTTATAAGCACTTAAGTGTTATTTACGCACTTTTTTCATTTTAGATAACACCCTTTAAATGTGAGGAAGGCGCCAACCACCTAAGGGTGGATTAAGTAACGTTTTTTTTATATTTGGGTAATTCTCTACCAACTCACATGAAATCGGAAAAAGTTGCCCCGACCCCTCTTCAATTTGCGTGAAACTTTGTCCTATGGGGTAACTTTTGTCCCTGATCACAAATCCGAGGTCCGTTTTTTGATATCTCGTGACGGAGGGGCGGTACGACCCCTTCCATTTTGAAAATGCGAAAAAGAGGTGTTTTTCAATAATTTGCAGCCTGAAACGGTGATGAGATAGAAATTAGGTGTCAAAGGGACTTTTATCTAAAATTAGACGCTCGATTTGATGGCGTACTCAGAATTCCGAAAAAAACGAATTTTTCATCGAAAAAAACACTAAAAAAGTTTTAAAAATTCTCCCATTTTCCGTTACTCGACTGTAAAATTTTTTGGAACATGTCATTTTATGGGAAATTTAATGTACTTTTCGAATCTACATTGACCCAGAAGGGTCATTTTTTCATTTAGAACAAAGTTTTTGATTTTAAAATTTCGTGTTTTTTCTAACTTTGCAGGGTTATTTTTTAGAGTGTAACAATGTTCTACAAAGTTGTAGAGCAGACAATTACAAAAGATTTGATGTATAAACATAAGGGGTTTGCTTATAAACATCACGAGCTATCGCGATTTTACGAAAAAAAGTTTTGAAAAAGTTACTTTTTGCGTTTCTCTTTTCGCGGGTGACCATGAACGGCCATGATCGATGACGACCAACTTTTTGAAAAATCATTAAAGAAATAAGTAATAATTTTCAAATTATTATGCTTAAGTTCCCGACTTTTCCCGACAAAAAAACACAAATCAGGGATTTGGCGATTTCTCGAGCTGAGTGGACACCCTGCATTCAATGATTTAATCTACAAACTCCATATTTTTGTTTCTTTTTTTTTTAATTGGTTGGATAATTTAACAACTGTTAATGATCAATATTAATTTGTAATGTTGTTTTTTTTTTCAATTCGAATCCCGTTTAATAAAAATTTAATGGAAATTTACACATTTGTGCATTTGTCTCTTCAAATTGGAGAACCTTTCAACAGAGATTAATTCATAAGCCTTTACAGGGAGGGTACATATTTCTAAGTATAGATTTTGCTAGCTGTGTGCTCTTTTAGGGAAACTATTTTTTGTTGTTCCCTAGATCTAGGAACAACAATATAATTTCATAAAAAATCTTTCAAAGCATCAATGATATACTGGACATAATTTCCAGTGAATTTCAAGATAAACCTAGTTTGATGAAAAATGTTGCGAAAATTTAGTCACCCTAATGAAAATCTGACAAAGAGCCTTTTCATTTAACAGTGAAAGACTCTCGAAAAAAGAGAGAGAGTTACAACAGAACTGCACTAAATCAACTTCAGCTCTACATCAAAAACTCATTCCAGGCAAGGCAAACAGTCTCTCACTGCGGCCCAACCAACCTGAAATTGTGTGAGCCAAACCAGGCCGAAACCGAATGCGGTTGATTTGCTGCTTTCGAACAGGCCAGATCAGAACTCCATTGTGTCGCTGGTAGGACAAACAATCCCGGTTTTTTTTCCAAAAGAGAAGAGAGATTCCATCAATTTGTACCAACGCCACCACCAACCGATTCGGGGGCGAAAATAAATCATCCGTCGACGCGAACCAAAACCGTCCACCGTGCGTGGGGAGTGCATTCTACGGTAGTCTGTAAAAAGGGATTTTGCATGTCAAAGGGATCTTCCGATGCACTGCGATATCCGCGGAATAGTGTTGTTTCGGGCCTGATTGGATTCTTTTCGAGGTGAGATACATGCCAAATCGCGAAAAATAGAGTGTTCTTGATAGCCCAGAAATGTGTGAAAGTTGATTAACTTGACTACTCAAAAATACTCTAATCATTAAGATTAAGATAAAAACTGAACGTCAATCTCAGAAAAATAAGAACTTTGTTAAATGACATGGACTCAAGTCTAAAATAGATCTAAACTGAAACCCGAACAAAAACAGACTTTTCCGATTGCAAATTCCTATACCCCAGGACCACAACGAAAAAGCCCCGTAGAGCATCAGTGACGACTATTTCTATGCAACACTCCCACCAGATCATCCCGCATGTGCTGCACCATATGCTGAAGGACCAACCCCTCCCTCCTTTTCTGAGTCAAACCTTCTCCACTTCCAAACTAGTGTAACGCTTCTTCATTAGCAAACCAAATTAGGCGCGAGTGCGCGCGACAAACAACCCCCCCGCTTGAGAGTTGGCCGGAACATTTTCCGACGTTTCGGTCTGATTTATGGCCCAAATTGGCAAACCAGTGCGCGACCAGATTGCCATTGGCCATCTACCCCTCGAGGGTCAACCGTCCACGTAATTATCATCCGACACCGTGGTTGACGTTTCCGTGCTTGAAGAGTCAAGGCATTTCTTTGGTCCCAAAACTAGAACGTTGGTGGCATTTATTTACATTTGTAAACCATCAACGCCATCAGCACGACGGTCAAAATGAGGGACAGGATATTTTGGTATTTGCACGTTGCTCATCTGGCTGGAACTGGTACCGAGAGTAGACACACGCAAGCGGACACACGAAACTCTGGAAAATTGTAGAATTTTGCAGGCGAGGACCATTTCATGGGGAATTTGGATTGTCTCTTGTTTATGCAGAATTGGGATTTGGGCGGTGGTTTAAGGGTAGAGATTAAAATTTTTGATAAATACTAGCTTTTCAAAATTGAACAAAATTGTATTTTGTCAAGTTTATGTTCTGCTCTAAGCTGAAGTTAAAAAAATGCTTCAAAGAATTCAATGTAAGGAATTTTACATGTTCAGATTTTCTAATTTTTCAGCACATCCAAAAACATCAACCACCACCTTCCAGTGTCGAATCCGACTCTAGGTGACATGTTGGTTTTGACACACGGATATTTTAACCCATAGCAAACAAACAGTTTGGAGCTCGCGCGCGTGACCCTTCAACGAAAAAGGGCTCACCATTGCATTCTAATGTGTTGGAGAGGTCTCAACTGACCTGAACGCCTGAACCAAAAGTGTAACAAGCAAACAAACCTTCACCCGTCCATTCCGACTTCGACTAGAGGGTACAGACGATTTCGTCAGTTCAGACATCGTCGTCACAGTCTCCGCCACCGCGGTGAAGAGACCTAATGGGGTTGACCACTTTTGCAACGCTCGACGAACCGTGGTCATCTGACCTGGACCGGAGAATGCGAAACGGTGCCGCGCGGTCAGCGGAGGTGATGGTGACAAAATCTGTTCCGACTGACATCCGCAGCATCCAGTGGTCTCCAATTCTGAATCTGATGGTTTGACGGAGGTTGGCCACATGACGAACTCGTTGAAAGATTTTGATAGAATCGCGAATGAGCCCTTGTGGTCGCCAGGGGAAATGACTTTGGTTTTAAGCTTCACTGAAAATCGTTCCAAATTAAAACCAACTGATATTATCTCCAACTCAACAGCACCATCAATCAAAATTTATTCGAAACGATTTGCTCGCCGAAATCGATAAGCCACGGCTCAGATCGCATCATTAATTAATTGCCACAACACCAATTAAAGCCTTTTTCCTTGCAACCAAGCCAGAGCATCATCGTTTTCCTCGAACGAAATCAATCATTTTTGCGACCGACACGACCGACCGATTCTTGTGCCAATATTTGAGTTCGCAGCAAGCAAGACGACCGATAGCGATTTGATCAACACACCGTCTGTCGTCGTCGTCATCCGGAGCGGCTGGAGTGAAATTAGAAAAACGACACCCATCACCAACCACACCGGGTTGAGGCGGTGGTGTGGCTCAAGGGGGAGAAGCGTCACAGTTTTACGGCTTAATTAATTCTTTGCCGTCATCGATATCGAAACGTGGAAGGAGTTACGATGATGATTTGTCGGAAAATTTGACAAGCTATTTGAAGAAAAATAAATGTAAAAACTTAATACACTGGGGACGACTCAGAAATAATGGCGCAATTATAGAAAATTGATACTCATGTTAAATCCCTTAAATTAAGATTTTGTTCAGCACTCGTCTTATTTATCTAACCTGCTTAACCTCGATGAATAAGTATACGGCTCGTGCGGAAAAACTCTTACTTTGCATGCTGCAATTTGATCAAAAACCTAACATAACAACTATGCTTTTCTGGGTATTTTATTTAAGATGTAATTTGAGTTATTTAACTCAATCAAATGAGGTTTTTCCAACAATAAAAAAAAGTAAAAAGGGAGCAATTCTCTTCCAAAACCGGAAATGGATTTTATTTGTATTTTTTGATTTGGCTCAAACTTTGTGGGGGCCTTCCTTATGAACAAAGAAGCTATTTTGTGTCATTGGTTCACCCATACAAGTCTCCATACAATTTTGGCAGCTGTCCATACAAAAATGGTTCGTAAATATTCGAATATCTGTAACTTTTGAATCAATTTTCTGATCAATTTGGCGTCTTGGGCAAAGTTGTAGGTATTGTTGAGGGCTATTGAGAACAAATAGGTACACGGAAAAAATAGCTTCTTTGGTCATAGGGAAGGCCCCCACAAAGTTTGAGCCAAATCAAAAAATACAGAAAAAAAATGGTTGAAATCGGCCGATTTCGTAGAGAGTTGCTCAAGGGTGTTTTTTTTTAATTAAATAAAAAGAGTTATGCGAAAAAAACTTTTTTCGTTCTTGTACGTCAAATTTTGCTCAAAAATCAACCTTTTTCCAATATGCTAAAATTATTATTAACGCAGAAAAATATATTTCACATTGTTTTCTGTTTCCATTGAAATTTTTTAAGGTGAATAGTTTTCTAGAATTTGGCTTTTTAATGAGATTTTCTTTTATTCTAAAGAAGCCATTTGGCATCATAAGTTTAACCATTTAAGGCTCCATACAATGGAGGCTGGGAATGTGAATATTCGAAAATCTGTATATTGAGAAGAGACCTTCCAATCGATTTGGTGTCTTTGGCAAAGTTGTTGGTTATGATTGAAACTTTTCCGAAAAAAGAAGATACACGGAAAAAAAACCGTAGAGCAATTCTCTATGCCCAAAGAAGCTATTTTGCATCATTAGTTTGTCCATGTGATTTTCCATACAAATTTGTCAGCTGTTCATACAAAAAAGATCTATGAAAATTCAAAAATCTGTATCTTTTGAAGGATTTTTTTTGATCGATTTGGTGTCTTCGGCATATAAAAGTTGTGGGATATAAATAATTTCATTTTTTGTCACGAAAACTTGATTTGCAAAAACACACTGTTTTTATTTTTATGTATTTTTTAATAAAAATGCCAACTTTCAGAAATTTCCAGGTCGTGCATAAAATTTTTGACCGAGTTATGAATTTTTTAATCAATACTGATTTTTTTTTTCCAAAAAATCGGATTAGTGCGCTGACCACGGGAACGCGCTGTCTTGTTTTTGCATGCTTATTTTCATTTCTTTTGTGTCGCTGTTTGTGTGCTTGGGTGCGTGGTTATTATGTATAGGTGCAGGGATTTTATTAAATGATTATTATATTGCATTATTATATTTAATTGATTATATAACCACACTATATTTTACACTTAACACATTATACAAAACACATATGAAACTGTAAACTGGAGCGTTTGGTACGGTATGTCCACGCATCCTTCCTCCCCTGTAGATTCTGTGAAATGTGATCCGTTCTCAGAATCCTCTCTGCGGTAAACACAACGTAGTAGGGTTGGCCGCTTTAATTTTTGCAATGCATTTTCGGGTGTTCTCGGATGTACTGCAATTGTTAATAATGACAAGAAAAGTGCTTGGGACGTAATCTTATCAAAAGACTTTCCAGCATGCTTTCATCGGACTGGCTGCGTTTGTGTTAGATTAGATTAGATTAGAATACTGTTTTTTTAAATCGAATTATTGGTCGCAAAAAAAATCAACTTCATTTTTCGATGTAAAATCAAATTTGCAATTAAAAAGTACAATGGAGAAATTTTCATAAAGTGCACCGTTTTCAAGTTATAGCCATTTTTAAGTAACTTTTTTGAAAATAGTCGCAGTTATTATTTTTTTTAAATTAGTTCTCATGTTTGCCCACCTCTAAAAAAAATAGTTTTAAAAAGCTGAGAAAATTCTCTATATTTTGCATTTTTGAACTTTGTTGATACGACCTTAGTTGCTGAGATTTTGCAATGCAAAGATTTAAAAACAGGAAAATTGATGTTTTTAAAGTCTCACCCAAACAACCTGCCATTTTCTAATGTCGTTATTTCAGCAACGTATGATCAGACTTTCAATGTTAAAATACAAAAATAATTTTCAGTTGTAAATTTGATTTGACATAAAAAAAAATTGGGTTTGTCACTATTTTAGATTTTTTTTCTCCAAAAATCACATATTTTTCAAAAAAGCATGTCTTCGATACTTTATTTTGATATCTTAATGGTCTTATTTTCAATGATGAAATATAAAACAATCGTGAAATTTTCCGATCTTTCCGAAAACAATATCTTTAATTAAAAAAATCAAAACTAACATTTCAAAAGGGCCTAACACTCAAAATTACGCCCTTTTGAAATGTAAATCTTAATTAAAAAAAAATGAAAATATTGTTTTCGGAAAGATCTGAAAATATCACAAATGTTTTATATTTAAACATTGACAATAAGATCATTAAGATATCAAAATCAGGTATCGGAGACATGCATTTTTGAAAAAATATGTGATTTTCGGGTAAGAAAAATCTAAAATAGTGTAAAACTCAATTTTTGTATGTCAAATCTAATTGGCAGCTGAAAATTATTTTAATTTTTTTTTAAAGTGCAATTTTCACATTATAAGGCGATGACCAATGTTTAGTTTTTTTGCAATTTAAAAATAGTTCACTAAAGAAAAGCACACTACAACGATTTTTTTCCAAAAAGCTGAGAAAATGTTCTACATTTTTTCTTTTTTGACACTGTTTATCGCTAGTTTTTGTGAAATAGCCTCATAATGCTTAAATTTGGTGAAAAACGAGTTTTCTCAGTGTCATCCAATTCGCCCTTATTTTTCAACTCGCGTAATCTTGGAAACTATCGGTTCAGTTTTAATTTAAAAAATATAAACTTCTGTGAAATTTTCTGCTCAATCGTAAAGTAACTTTCAAAATTATTTTTAATGATAGGGCAGTTTTTTTTTTAAACGTATAACTTTTCAAAATTAAAATCGTACCAGTAGTTTCCGAGATATCGCGAGTTGAAATTAGATTTTTGGCAATATTTTAGGTATTATCGAAATTAAATTTTTTTCAAGATAATATTAGTATTCCTGCAAAGACGTCTGTCAATAAACTAGAGAATTATTTGCAAAGGTCTTCAAAAGCTGATAATCTAATAGTTTGAATCAATTTAAAGTATTATAATTTTTTTGAACTTCACTTGAACTTTTTAACATTAATTTTTCTTATCAAATCTAAATTATTGAAAAATACAACCGAATGCAACTCAATTGAAAGTAAACAATCACTTTTAAGTTTTTTTTTTGTTTAATCATGCAATTTTGTTCTGTTTAATAATAAGTTGCAAGAGATTAAATAGTTATTGTAAACTTTTACCAATAAATTCTATTAAATTTCGTTCAATCATTAAACGACATCCCGAGCAGATGGAAATAACTTGAGAATAACAGTTTTTGATATTTGAAAATACTAGACCAATAACATTTTATGTTATTTATAACAAGATTTGTTATTCGTCGGTATGATTTTTTTTGTTATTGGATTGTTATTGAAATAACAGACCAATAACATTTTAAGTTATTCTTCGAACAAATCTTTGTTATTATTTTTTGTTATTTTAACAACGAATCCGATCATTCCAATAACATTGGAGGTTGCTTTGGTTTTCAACCAATACCAGACCAATAATTAATTTTGTAATGATAATATAAACTGTTATTAAACTCTTATGCAAAAATGGATTTTTCAAGAAGATTCCATAACACTTTTTGTTATTTTAACAGTATTTGTTATTGAAATGGCATGAATTCAGTTATGACCGTCTTCCCGGGAACACTTTTTTTTAATTTCACACTCACAATATGAAACATAACCTCAAAACCAAGTGTATTGTGCACTGTTTTTCCCGACGTCTTTTGAAACGAAAAAGCGCTTTACCCATTCTTGTCAACAGTTGACATTTGGCACGAACTCATTACGTTAGCACGTGCCAAGCGCAGCTCCTAATATTACCAAAAGTGATTTATAAACTCACAGCCCAACATGAAAATAAAAACAAAAACACAAACTTCCCGCGCAATTCCTTTCTCCACACAGAAACATTTATTGTGTATCACACAAAGTGATGTTTTCACGAAAACACACCACCTCGCAGCAGTAGCGCCACAAGTATTTCAAAACACAACAGCAAAACCATCAACAATGCGACTACAACGTTCTTCCGAGAGAGGGAGGGTGTGTGTGTGTGTGTAACAAACCCCTACACACAAGCAGATAAAAACGCTTCCTACGTGAGGAAATAAATTAAATTGAGTTAGGAGCTTAATTAAATTAAACAAGAGCTACTATTGCCCGCTGCAAGTGTGTGAGTAACCCAGTGTGTGTGGCATTGTAACAGATAGACACCGCATGAGTGTTATGTGTATGTGGGTTTGAGATTGCGAACGACGGAATGTAATTGAAAGTCCCCCTCTCGATCCAACCTCACATTTGACGATGTATCGTCAGATGATGGGATGCTGCTGTTGCCACTACTCAAGCGCTTATCTATGTTTTATGCTGCTGTCGTACTAATGGCTGATATCACACACCAGCGAATGAATCTGGTGGTGTTGTCATACGTCACTTCTCGTTCGAGCGACGCCCTGTGAACTGGAGCGTCGGACCACCATGTCTTGGCCCGGTTGTCAACGGTTCACGCCCGGTATCAATCAAGGTGTCACCACCGCCGTCAATTGCCTCGGGGGATTTGTTAAACAATGGTCTGCAATGGGTCACTTGCACACAACTCAGTTCTACAGTGGGACGGTGTAGAACCTGCTACCGTCTGTCATGCCCAATTCCTCAGGAGAAGCGTTTCCCAATCTAATCAAACGTTGTAAACAATACCCTCCACCAGTAATATGTTTCTTTGAGTGAGATTGCCGTTTGAAACTTCCTTCTTGGTGCTGGGCAGTTCTCTGGAGACTTTTTAAGGGGACAAGGGAAAATCTCCCAGTTTCGTTTATAGTTTTGGTTTTGTCTGTTCGTTTCAAATACTCAAACAAATACTAAACTCAAAATGTCAAATTCAGATCAAGTAACATGAAGTATCTCAATGTCGATTTGCCAGAGAATTCCTCAAATCCGTGCACCGTATGAGGCCTTATTCCATCGTTCCGCGGTCGGTTCGCCAGAACCCCGGACCACAACGTATATAGTTAGGTTCGGGCTCGTTGTAAAGCAATCTGGACCACTTATCCACTTAGCCTACTGCGCGCGCTTTGCTGGACGTAGAAATTGTTTTAGTACATTCTGCGCGACGATGGCCACGATGCGGGCATAAATCGGGTGCGGGCACAAGTAATAACGTTCTGCGTGGACATCGTGGGAACGCACAAATGACACTCTGTGCGAGATATCGAAGTGGTTCCTCTCGTGCGATGAGCGAGGGGATTTATTGGTTTCGATTATTGGATCGCGGGGACGCAGTTGGATGCGAAATTGAAATTTTACTAGACGATGGTGCAGCTTGCAGGTTCGTTTTGATGAGTTTTATGAGGATTTCGTAGCTGTCGTGCTTACTTGTCGCACGTGTATTTTGGGCCAAATTTAGTTTAGGACGCCATTTTGTGCAGCTCACAACGCCTCTCCTTTTAACCTTCACAGATCCCCAAAACTCGATTTAAACCCCAAAACTCGATTTAAACCCTAAGATATTTATTAAGAAACGAAAAAACTCCGTGCATTTTTGTCACTTTTCATATGAAAGAAGTTTCAATCGTATCGTGCTATCTTGACACATTCTGAAAATTGCTGTAAGTGCGACAACTGGCCAAAGGAATTTCAAGTCAGAACGCGTTTGACACACGTACAAGCCCGATTACCGTAAACAATTAGTAATTATAACTCGGAACTCCAGCAACCAAATTCAACCAAACTTCGGGACAATGGACAGAATGGACAACCAAACAAAACATTTTTGTTATTGTTTACATTGCGTGCTCTTATTTTTGTTTATTCAAGGTCAAACATTACAAAGTGTTTTTCTCGGAACATCAAAAAGCGACGTGCGACAAGATAGCACGACAACTTCATTTGTGACACAATGCCGACAGTTTCTGGTATAGTCTGCACTAGAGATCTTTTGTTTTCAACGAAAGTGAGACTTGTTGAAATACGATGATAAAAATCTTCTGAACTGTCGTGAAATATCAACGAGTGATCGATATTTTTAATGAATCTCTCTCTCTCTCTCTCTCTCTCTCTCTCTCTCTCTCTCTCTCTCTCTCTCTCTCTCTCTCTCTCTCTCTCTCTCTCTCTCTCTCTCTCTCTCTTTCTTTCTTTCTTTCTCTCTCTCTCTCTCTCTCTCTCTCTCTCTCTCTCTCTCTCTCTCTCTCTTTCAATTTGTGTTTGCTCAGTGAAAATCTTCAAGATATTTCCATCGCTGAAACTTAACAAACTGTGTTCAACTCAATAACCTGTGAAAACCTTTGTCCAACATAGAGTTAAACTCGCTAACACAACATTCACTAATCGTTTCTTCAACACTGATTGAGTACCGACTTAAAAACAGATAGAAAAAATGTGCATAAAACACCCCTTCAGCCATAAATTGACACGATTTCTTCTACACGTTAAACCGAACCTAATCACTATCATCCACTAACGGCACCAAATTAACAGTAACTCAACAAAAAAAACATACCTACAGTCAGCACTCAACCCTTGACCAAATGTTTGAACGTTGGCGTGCCGGCACGAGGAGCTATCTACATTACGAGAGGTTGGATTGCAGGCTTAAAAACAGCTTCTTTCGATGCTACTTGACTTCTTTCGGCACAATTTTGCATACAAAGTGGGCCGCCGTGCTGAAATCGTGCTGATGATTGATTTTTTTTTTTTTTTGCACTAGGATCGTTGCGCTGAGAAGGGTTACCATTAAGCTGCTTGAAACGGTAATCAACGCGCAAATTTGGAGGGGTCCCTGAGTTGATGAAAATTTATTACTTTACGGTGATGACAGTCGCGCGATTAGCTTGGACCTTCCGAAAACCGTTTGAACCACAATAGAGATGAACTTGAGATTCGGAAAAGTAGTTCAAAGTTGGGTGTCGTGGGAAAGATCCGATTCGGCCCGCAGGGGCATGCGACCATTGGGTCATATCAAACCAATCTTAGGGTGACTCTTGGAGGCCGCACCCTACACAGTCATTTTGTACGATTGCTCTGCGATATTGCAAACATTCTTCGCGCCGGACGCTTGCTGTACATAATTTCAAAGACCCGTGCCGTTGGCCAATTACAGCGTGGATGCATTACACGGGTCTTGGGCAAGCATTCTGCGGGACGGTGTAAGATACACTGTGTGCTCTGTGTAGACCACGGGGGAAATATTTCTCTAATCGCAGGTGAACTATCTTAATAATGTGTGGAACGTTTCTTGAGTAGCGGAGTGACCCTTTGAAAACCGATGGCTGCAGAAATAGGCCTCACAACTTTAGGCCCAACGTGGATATTGTACATTGAACCTCAAAGGGTTAAACCAATTCGCACTATAGTACTCCGTGTGGCCGGCTGCAAAGGTCAATTGTGTAATTTGACACACACGCTGCTCGGGAATGTTGAGTACGCCCCAACGAAGATTGATGAAGTTGTTACTCCCGGATCGAATTGCACCCAACAGGATAACGACTCTATTAATATGCAACTTTGCAATCCGAGACAATGACCTCAAGTGTGCATACCTAATTACGTTTGACGACGTGATAACCGGAGAGATTCATGCCGGTTCCGATTATGAACCTCATTTCTCACAGACCACAAAATAAATCAACCAACTTGCTCGTAAAACGTTTTCCTCACCCCTAGGAGAATCCCACTGGGGGACAGCTTCTAACCTACCCAAAGACAAGCCTTTTTCCGATGACTTGCCGTGATTTACACTCCCCTTATCGAGATCATTTTCCGTACAAGCTTCGAATCCGATTTTATGAAGAAAACAGAACACGACGTCTAGCGAGAGAGAAAAGGTGGTTCACCTTGTGTTGATGATCTACTTTTCTCTTCTCTTCGACTGTATGACTCGTAGGATGTCCTGACAAGACGACACCACACAGGGGGACATAAAAAGGATAGGCGCAGTAAAAAGATAATATTGAAATTCATAATTTATTGCTTCGGGTTTGCCCAGAGCTTTCTGGCTACGACGGGAACAAATTGAGGTGGCTTTGGAGGGATTCCACACATTGGTATTCCGGGCGTCGTCGTCAGAAGACAAAATTTATGACACCCAGCTTCAGATGGTTCCTTGTCGTTCGTCTTGCACGAGGAAATTGTTTTCCCAGTGATGAAATGGGAGTTAATCTGAGGAAATTGTGGGGTGCAATGGATTGGATTCCGCCGTCGGTCTGTTTCAGCACAAAGAGAAGTAGTTTTATTTCGCCATATTTCATTAACACTTGAAATATCAATTTTATATTCCAGAATTTCATATCGAAATCCAATCACTCTTCAAAGTACATAAACCAATTTTACGTAGTTTCCAAATCCATTAAATCTCAGCTAATCAAATCTGTTTGTGTGGTGCTTTCAATTTCAAGCTTCTGTTAATGCTTCATTTACCGTCAATTGATAGCTGTAAATACTGCGCAAACAAACAAAATAAATCACCACTGAAAGGCGCAGAGCGCCATTGATTGTTGTTTATTTATCCGGAGTAATCCCCATGAATGGATGCATTAAACGGTCGACGGCAACGCTTAATGTCAAGTTTTTCTCCACCTCCCCCCAAAAGCAAAGCCAAGAAAAACTGGCCCTAATTCCGATCTAAGGATTGCTTTCCTGTTTGATTCTAGCCGATTGGGGTGTTTCAGAAATTGAATACATGTTGGCATCTTAACTAATTTAGTCAACTGAAATTTTGAAAACATTGAGAAACATGATTAGAGCAGTTCTCTCAGACTTCGGTAATTTTTTTTTAAACTTCATCATCATCCCGGTACGAGAATCGAACTCACGACCTCTGGATTGGAAACCCAGCACGCCGCTAGTCGAAACCCATCCCCTACCGGTCAGTATTCCCAGTGAGTAGACTTACTCTTTGAAGGGATCTGACTTTGCCGAGCCAGACAGGAATCGAACCCATCACCTTCCGCTTACAAGGTGAAACCCGTAACCTCACGGCCACGGAAGCTCGGCTTTTTTTTGTATTTTTTAATCCGACTGAAACTTTTTTGGTGCCTTCGGTATGCCCACAGAAGCCATTTTGCATCATTAGTTTGCCCATATAAAAAAAATCAACTTCATTTTTCGATGTAAAATCAAATTTGCAATCAAAAAGTACCTAAGTGAAATTCAAAAAGTACCTAAGTGAAATTTTGATAAAGTGCACCGTTTTCAAGTTAAGTCCATTTTTATGTGACTTTTTTGAAAATAGTCGCAGTTTTTCATTGTTTTTAAAATAGTGCACATGTTTGCCCACCTTTGAAAATAATATTTTTGAATAGCTGAGAAAATTCTCAATATTTTGCATTTTTGAACTTTGTTGATAAGACCCTTAGTTGCTGAGATATTGCCATGCAAAGGTTTAAAAGCAGGAAAATTGATGTTTTCTTAGTCCCACCCAAACAACACTCCATTTTCTAATGTCGATATCTCAGCAACTAATGGTTTGATTTTCAATGTTAAAATATGAAACATTCGTGAAATTTTCCGATCTTTTCGAAAAAAATACTTTGTAAATGTTTAAACCAAGACTAACATTTTAAAAGGGTGTAACATTGAATGTTTGGCCCTTTTGAAATGTTAGTCTTGGTTTAAAAAAATTGAAAATATTTTTTTCGAAAAGATCGGAAAATTTCATATTTTAACATAGAAAATCGAACCATAAGTTGCTGAGATATCGATGAAAACTTTAGGTTTTTTGCTTTGTATAAATTCTTTCAAAAATTAATAAACATAGTAAAACAAACATTTTATTGAACTTTTTCGCAAATTTATCACTAAATGAAACCTTATTAATGATCAATTTGATGTATTTGATTAAATTTGCTTGAATTAATAATCGTTATAAAAAATCTAACCATTCGATGGGAATTTGAAAAATAATGTACATCTTTTATGCCACAAAAAATGTGAAATTTTACTTCTTAAAAAAAATTGCCGCTTTTCGGTAGGATGCCTTTTTCAGTTTTAATTGAGATAATATAACGTAATAAAAGAGTTAACTTAGTTAACTTCAAATTTTAAATCTGTCAAATTTACACAATTTTAAAATGAAAAAAAAAATATGTGGTAGATCTGGCAACCATATTTAAAATAGTCAATATGATAAATAAACTTGATGCTACTTTTAAATTTAGTGTATTTTTGAAAATATCCCTTGGTTTTTGAAAATTTAATATTGAAATGTCGAATGTCTAGAATAAATAATTGTTTTTGATTTTATTAACTAAAGTTTTGACGATAATTACTTCCAGCATCGGTAACAAAATACTTTGTATACGAATATGAAAGGATTTTATTAAAAATCAAAAATCTGGGAACCCTGTCATAAATAATCGCCACTTAATAAAGAATGATCAAGCCATTCTACACAGTAAAAAAATGTGTAAATTTGGCAGGTGCAATTTTGGAATGTTGAATATTACCACTCTAATGATGATAGTTTTTTTCCGACATAAAAATTTAACCCATTCCCAGATGTAATATTACCATGATTTTTTTTTACTGTGTAGCATATCTAGCAAGTGAAAGACCTATCCTTAATCTTAACTTTGAATATCTGGACACTCTATCATGAAACATTTATTTTTATTTAATTAATTGAAAATATTTTAAGATATTTATAATTTTTGGATATTTAATTTTAAATTTTAAAGTTAAATCTTGAACCCAAAGCATATTTTGAGGAAATAAAAAAAATCAAGAAACACAGCCAAAAATATGAAGAAACTTACGAAAACATGAAAATTAACAGAAAGTTTAAAGAATAAAATTTATAGCAAAAAGATAAAAATTTAAATCGCAAATCAAATGACAAATGAATCGAATACTTGGGACACCCTTTTCATGCGGAACGAGCCAAACTTCCACCCCCGCAAAAGCAAAGCCAAGTCGTTGACTTGTTATGGTGGCAAAAGTTGAATTTGATTGATAAAGTTCGCCCATCAATCAGACGATCCGGTGTGCGTTGAGCGGTGAACTTTGCTTCCGAATAAGCATAAGGAAAATCTGGGCGCTTTTTGGAGTTGATCGACTGTAGTAAAGAAAACCGTTTGGTTTTATTTGAGTAATTTGATTGATTTTATTTGATGAGTTAAATTTTTGGACATTTAAAACCTCTTAGCTTAACATTAGCAATTGGCAAAAAAAAATAAATAAAATATTTCTACTAGGTAGCTGTGGATATCACATGCCAGTGTTGCCAGATCTTCTTAGATAATATCTCAAGTCAAAACGTTCAGTAAGTCATTTCAAGACAAATTTGAAACATTTGGTTTATAAAGTTTTACTATACATATTTAAGTTGCAATAACTCAGCATTCGTGGAAATACAATGTCCCATCCCAGAGGGTCCCGGAGTACCAAACCTTCTTAGCATGGTGCTCCCAACGAATACAACCAAAATCTCGGAGCGTATGGTGGTGTGTCCCCTTTCTTCTTCCTCCCCTGTCGATTCAGAATAGTGTTGTTGTTCGAACACTCAGTGCTCAAACTCAACCCAATTACGAGTCATCTCTGCGATACGGCTTTACGCAGTAGGCCTGGCCGCTTTAACGCTTGTGATGTTTCAATGCATTATAATGCAATGGCGCACTACAAATGTTAATAAATGACAAGAAGAGTGCTAGGCGTCATCTAACCTAAGGCACTCTCCAGGATCCCTTCGAAAGATTGGCTGCGCTAGGGTCTGATTAGATTAGATTAGACATATTTAAGTTGCAATAACTTATGACAGTGTTGCCAAATATGAAAACTTCATTATAACAGAGGTTTAAAAAAATTATCCGAAGATATACATAAATGATGGATTGATGATCACTTAAGTTGAGAGATGTGTTACGTGGTCTTTTGAAAATCTGGAAACACTGGTTAAAAACAATCTTTTGGATAAACTACCTAACAAGGCGGGAAATTGATGATTTGTAGCACTTTCCGTATGATTAGTGATCTAGCAACACTGAACATAGCAACCAGGGAAGTCTTCTCATTCCGAAATTTTTGAACTTACGGATTAAATCCTGAAAAAAAGTTATAAACTTTGACAAGTTTTGTTGTTAATCCTTTGGAAGATAGTAGCTAAAGAGATAAATCAAAAATTGAACCGATTGTTTCTGTATTTTTGAAGATACAAAGATATGGGTAAAAATATCTGAATGCTCCAGACTCTGGTTGATGTGCACCGTTAAGCTATAAAACTTTTCAACATTATTTATTTATGTTTTTAGAAAAAAATCATCCTGACTAGCATTTAAATATATAAAATAACATTTTCGATAAAGTTTAACGATCTGGGTGATCAGTGTAAACACTGAACCTCATCAATTCCCTTTAACTTTTTTTTAACCTTGTGATTCAGTGACACAACATCCCCGTACAGACAGCATCACGAGAGCCCTTACTCTTTGTTCCCCTCATACATCCTCTCCGGAGCAAATGTAAACACTTAACTACATCATTAAGTTGTTACAACCTTCGTGTGTCTCTTTAATATCTTCTTGAAATCGCCCGTGGCCTCCCACTTTACCGTCGCCGTATACAACCTCCGGTGACGGACAACAGTGTCTGCCAACTAAAGCTGACTCTTCTTCTGCTCCCCCAAAAAGTGTATCTTCTCTATCGGAACATGACCGTCGTCGTGAGAAAGTGATTCTCGTAAAACTACACGCCGAGAACAATCAACCCCTGCGAAAGTGTTTCCCCCCAGGGGAGGGGGGAGGTGGAGGACGAGGGGGTCGCCATAACGTATGCGGCGAAATTTGTAAAAGCGCTCCCTTAAGATCCCGGGCAGCGCGGACCGCACTGGGTACGGTCGCATACATTCTAGCGACAATGTTGCCCGGTGCTTCATTTCAAGTCGTTAATGTTTTTAAGTAAAAGTACGTAAATCTCTTGCTTTTGCTACACTGTAAAAAATATTTTAATTTTTCACCATTTGAAAATTTGTTACCGAAATATAAAGCAAACAAGAATTAGCCTTCAAAACATACTTTTTTACTAATATTTAAGATTTTTGACTGTGACCGCTTGAAAACATCTAACGCAAGGAGTCCCTCTCTCCCGGT
>NC_051862.1:187327785-187379746 GCF_015732765.1 Culex quinquefasciatus | reverse complement strand
AATTGGTTTAATTTAATTTGTTTTATTGCAAAATAATTTCAAAATTCAAAGAAAATAATGCATTTAGAAAAAAAACAGGACAAAATTGAAATAAAAATTAAGCTGAAACTGCTTATTTAGGTAAAGGCGCTCATCTGATTTTTCATGAAAAATAAGCTCATGTTTTTATACTCCAGTACCACTTTTTGCACCATTCTAAAATCTAGAGCAAAATATGGCATATTTAGTTTGAAATATTACAAACGAAAAAAAAACAAGAATACAACAAGAATAAAAAAATCTTTTCAATTGAACTATTAGTAAAAAAAAAATCATTTGAAAAGTCGGTTCTTTTTTCTTGTACCTATTTTTCTAAAACAGATTTTCGAATAATAACATGCTTATTCTGAATGACCAGCCCGTGAAATTTGCACGGAAAAACTTATTAAGTAAAATGACTTCTGCAACATATAGAATACATTTACAAAATTTCATCCAAAACAAAACGTACAGTATTAAAATTCTTAAAACAATGTTGATTTCCAAAGAATTACTCTAATACGAACTGAAAAAAAATCAGCTTAAAAAAATGCAAAATAATTCCCATTTATAATCATAAAATTGAATGGGTATGGAGGCAAATTCATTACCTGTCAAACAAACGAAATTTCGAGGATCTTAAAAAAATGTTGAAAAGCAATAAAAAACACCAAATCTTCGTTAAAACTAATATACCACCCCAAAATTTAACGAAAGCAGTACGTGAAACACTCCTTCTTCCGAACCATGCCATTCCGTACCACGTGCTCGTTCGGCTCCCTCTCTCGTTCGCACAAGAGAAACTTTTCCCGAAGTGTTATGCGTTTCTACGAAGAGAGCAAGCCTGCGGCTTCTTTCAGAATCAGAACCCAAGATTGTTTATGTTTTCAATTTGTGGCCGCCGCTAACCCGATTTGAGCTCTCTCTCCCTCTCATTTTTGTTTATTTTTTGTTTTCCTCTCCCACTTTTTATGCTGCTCTATGCTCGCCGTTCGTTCTTCGCGCAGCAAAAGAAGCATAGCAAAACAGAAAGCATAGAGACAAAACGCCGCATGAACTTGAACATTATTTATTGTTTACATTTAGCCGAGCTATGCTTTGCTCAGCGTAGAGGAGAGGTTAGAGAGCATAAGACCACTCACCCTTCTTCCTCTTCTTCGATGTGTTCTTTTCCCCCTAGTCGGGACTTTGTTTAATTCACAGCAAGAATCTCCGGCGACGAAGAAGACAACGCAACGGAAGACGCAAAGCAAGCCTAGAATTTTCGACATGCGATGCTTATGCTCTTATGTTGTGTGTTGGTACCGGGAAGGAGCAGTATCGAACTCAGGCTAATGTTGTCCCGCGTCGGGGCCCCGAGAGTGTAAATGCAGCTATTAAGGCACTTGAGTTCGCAGCAGCCAGCCGGGTTCAATTGCTGGTGGCATGCTGTAAATTTGGGTATGTTGTGCGCAGTAAAAGTGGGATATACATATTTTTAAGTTCGAGTAGGGAAGCAATCTGTGCAGGTTCAGGTGTTACTGGGAATGCAATGGGATATGCCTTCTGGGAAGATTCCGGGTGTTTGGGTTTGGGCATAGGAAGTTTTCGTGCAATAAAATAGGTGTTATTCTGTGGAATAAGGTGATAATTCGTATATGGCAGTTGTTCTGTCCAGATTTATGCTTCAACACAATCCAGTGACACCTATTTAAAAAAAAAAAAAAAGAAAAACTGCGACTATTTTCAAAAAAGTCACATAAAAATGGCTTTCACTTGAAAACGGTGCACTTTATCAAAATTTCATCATAGTACTTTTTGATTGCAAATTTGATTTTACATCGAAAATTGAAGTTGAATAATTTTTGCGACCAATTTTTAAATTTAAAAAAAAATCGGTATTGATTCAAAAATTCATAACTCGCTCAAAGATTTTTTTTGCACAACCTGGATATTTCTGAAAAGTTGGCATTTGATGTCCTCTTAAACATATCAAAAAACAAAAAAAAAATAAAAATAGTGTTTTTTTGCAAATCAAGTTTTAGCGACAAAAAGTTAAATAAAAAATCACCAACATATTTTTTACCGTGTATCATTTTTTTCCAGTGTAGTTCGTATCCATACCTACAACTTTGCTGAAGACACCAAATCGATCAAAAAATTTCTTCAAAAGATACAGATTTTTGAATTTTCAAACATATTTTTTGTATGGTCAGCTGCCAAATTTCTATGGAAAATTATATGAAAACTAATGATGCAAAATGGCTTCTTTGGGCATACTGAAGGCACCAAAAAAGTTTCAGTCGGATTAAAAAATACAAAAATAAAAATTGAAGAAAAAATACCGATTTCGTAGAGAATTGCTAAACTGTTTAAAACTGCTATGGTTTTCACAACATTGATTGAATGCTTCACGAATCCCTTAAAAATTTATGAAATCAGCAAAATAACAATTAGCTTTTAAACTTTATTTGGAGCCAACTTGGTTAGAAATAAATCTATTAACTGATAAAATCGCATGCAAAAGCTTACACATCACCTTCATCAAAAAAGACACTTAATATTACACACTGCATGTACATTTTTTTTACACACAAAAAAAAGTTGCAACCGATGGGTTGAAGCACCAACAGGAAGGACTGGCGCCTAAGCCCGTTCATCAGACCGATGAAGAATGGAAAGGATAAACACATATATAAGCTTGAAATTTTGGTCAAGTGGGATTCCCATAGTGATGGGCTGCATATTTCATAATGTAATATTACATAGAATTTCATAAAATAATGCAAAATTAATTTTATACCCAGGCCTTTTACACGCAGCTGGATTACTACTTTTTTTTTGCTGTGTAGGCTATTAAATAGGCTGCAGAATCATAATTAAATATTAAAAAATAGTTTTATTTTTTTTATATCGCCTTGTGACAAAAATATCTTTAATTTCTATCAATATTGTAGATTCAATATATGTAAATTTTAAAAAATAAATTGGTTAGCTTTTCAAAATGTTTGGGCTTGATATAAAAACTTTGTAATTATTTTTTTGAAGCCTAAAAGACTGTTATTTGTATACCAGAAACACTCATTTTTAAGTATTATTTTAGCCAAAGTTGAAAATATTTTTGATTGTTAGTATTTATATATCTTTTGAATTGTTTTGATTTTTTTGGTCAAAATTCAAAACAGTTTGACCTTGATATCAACTAAAAACTGAAAAATCTATAATGTTAACAATTTTGCGCTTAATTTGATTTATTTCATAACGGTTGAAACGGGGAATGCTTCATAAATAATTTCAAAAAAGTTTCAAATAAATTTATGTTGTATTTTATACAATTGTTTTTTTTTTTGTATTATTTCGAGAAATCTACAAAGTACAAAGTACAACGCCCAGCTTTAAGGATAGGCACTTGGTTCATAAGAAAACAAAAGGAATAAATTGATTAGAGGTCAAATCTAAATCCAATCCAATACAAACTCTTTTATTGGATTATACTGTTATAGATTGTAAGGTACACAAGTATTTCTCTATCCACCTCTTCATAACATCTTCCCAACTCATCCCTAGCTCAATCGTACCATGTTGGCTGTCATGTTTTATCAACATTCCCCATCGGAGACTTATGTTGCTCTGATAAGACCTAAATTGTGAATTAATGTAACTACTTAACTCTAACGCATTTCAACGATTCGTTTTTCTTCTTTCAAGAATCCAACTCTTGTTCAAGCCAAGAAATAAATGTGGAACATCGCCGGCGGCTGTCTCGTGCGGCGCTGATGCTGTAAAAATTAATGAATAACGTTCCTGCGCCGGTTTCGTCAGATTAAGAAGCGGGGGCCACTCACAGCGATGACACGAGTCAAACCTGAAAGGGCCGGGAATGCTGGCTGGCCCCGCCACGGTCATTCTCGAGTGAGTGAGAGATTATTTACGATAATAGTCTGGATTCACTTTATAAATTTTGATGTTTTGACGGCGTCGGACGCCGGCGACCCAGCGATGATGAGCATCGTCGTCGTGTCCGAAATGGCCTGGATTACGTGGATTTAGTGGCCGTGGCCAACCTTCGACACGGATCTTTTTGTTTTCGGCCAACAAAGGATTAGCGCTAATGGTGACGACAGGTTTTTTTCTCTTCCCTTTTTTTTATTTGAGAAATCCACAATTTTCATTGCTAAATCGTTTTCACAATCATCATAAATCACGCCACGGCACCTGATTCACCGAAATTTCGATGCCGAAAAAAACGCAGGGAGGACCCTTCAAAACCGTTCCGAAAAGTTGACACCCGTTCACGATTTGTAATTTCCACCACCGCGGAGAAGACGTTATCCCGCCGGATGTACCTTTCCGCACCTACCGCCCAGGTTGGGATCCGCTTGCTCTTCATCGCACGCACACACACACTTCCAGTTCGTTAATCATCGGCCGTTAATCGACAACCGACCGCGCCGTGATCCCGACGATGAAAACTCACTTAGCCAACACGCGGGGTTTAGAGGGTTGGACATTCTCTGCAGAATATGACAAAGTTCAGGACTGCGACTTTGACTTCTGGAAATTTAGTGACTCCGACTCCGGCTTCTGGAGATTCCAACTCCAGTTCTTCAAAAAAACCCGACTTCATCGACTACAGTTGAGTTGATTTTTATACTCGTGATGCATTCAAAATTAAAAAAAAAACAGCTTTCCCAGAGAAATTCACAGCAGGTTTAGGAAACGTCAGAAAAAAATATCATAAATTGAATGGAAAGACACAACTCACCGAATTCATGAATGGGCCCCAAGACCCACGCGGCAGGGGGAGAGGACCGTAACGAAGGATATCATTTACACAAACTGCGTTCCTCCTCGCGCCGTCATCGTTTCCTTAATTCTTTTGATTTCTTACCCCGACCACTTCTTTTCTTTTTTTTTAAGGGAAAACCGTCGTTTCCTTTCCAGCCGGCACTTTTTCGCGGCCCTCGACGGCGACAGCGGCTGAGTTCTTTCAAGAACGCGTGCGATTGAGATTGCTTATCTTCATTAATCAAAAACAAACGTGCCGACAAGCGACCCGACCGACCGGGGGTTTTGAAAACCCGACGAAAGGAGGAGGTAATCTCGCCAGAGGTCGTTGCTACTGTGGAGGAAATCCAAGACAGTGGATGGATGAACGATTAAGGAGAAAGTAAATGGGTGATTTGAGGTGCTTAGCGGGTGGTCGAAGGGATCGCCAAGTCTTAGGTATTGAAGCAGGTGAATCTGAGAGGTGGTCGGAGAGAAAGGTTCTGAAAATTTTATGACCTGGTTTTTTTTTCGATATGGAGCATCACTAATGATCAAATTTAGATTCCGACTGATTGCTTGAAAATAACCTATAAATTTGGATACCCAGAGCGCAGAAAACTTATTCCTATTGATTTACAGTCGACTCTATGGTTGTCAATATCCAAGGGACCGTCGAGGAAGAGAATCATCAGTTTACAGAAAGATGCAAAATGAAGACTCGATTGAAAATATGTTTTTCTTGGTACCCAGCTATGGGAGAGAGTCATGGCAACGTCCAGCAAACAAAAACAAACTAATGTCAAACAACCTTCAAAGCTTAGTTTCGCAAAGAAAAATTTCTATGCAAGCCATGAGATAGTGACAATAATGACAACCGGAAGAGATTTTTAAAGCAAACAGAATCCAAGGGACCGTCAAGGAAGAGATCCTTCAAGCAAGAGAAAATATCGAGGAATAAAGCCAATCAAAGTATGCAGTTTGAAGGGACTGAAGAATTCATCGATAGATGGAGCAATATTGATATCGAGAAGATCGACAGCCAGAGAGTCTACTGTAATTAATTCAAAAAAACTCTTAAACAGTGGAAATGCATGCGAAATTTAGAATCGTTTGAAACCCATATGGCAAATTTTGAAAATATGAATATTTTCGAAAAAAAAATGTAATTTTCAATTTATTGAGTATTTATGCATTGAAGTTTACCGTATTGCAGAAAAAATCTAAGTTAAAGCTTTGAAAATTGAACATGATTTGGTTGAAAAAAGTAAATTTTTTAAATATATTATAAACGAGTTATCGTCCTTTATCGTCGATAAGATTATCGCCGATATAATTATCGGTATAATGATAACACATGCAATAATCTATCGTTATCGTCCCGACGATAACGATAAAATTATTGTTATCGTTATCGAATCTCGATAATCGTTAACAACATATGTTTAAATCCCGTTTGAAAATTTATTGAAATAAAAAATATCATTCTTACATTATTGTACAGTTAGTACTCATTTCTAGAGTTTTTTTTATGAAAAGGTCCTATAAACTATTGTGTTAGAAAATTTGAAATTAGAAGGCCACGTGATTTACGCACCACCCCTAATATTGAACCCACCCAATTTTTACCTTCCAAAATTCAACCTTTTTGTACTGTGTAGAAAGCATGAACATTTTAGTCAAACCTGTCAAAACATGTTTGCAAAAGTTATCATTTTTTACGTCTATTACTATAAATTGCTATTAAATTGTTTTATCTATTACCATGTTTATCAATATTTTAGAACTTAGAAAATTATTTATTTTTTTCACGCAAAAGTTGTTTTTCACATTTTTATACTGCAGAATGATAACATGATACCATGGTACTTATTTGATGAAAAATGTTACTTTGACAGAAGTTTAAAATATTGTTTAACATTAAAATTGAAAAAAAAAACAGAACAAAATATCACTTCACTTAAAAATAATATTATTAATTAGTTAATAATTCCTCCTTCCCCCCTTATTAGTAAAATAAAGATGGAAAATAATAATTTCATTTGCAAAGAGTTTTTAAATTCTCAAGAACCGTAATTTGCCATCAACTGAAAACGATAAAAATGCATAATTTTTAAACAAGTTTGAGATTTAAAAAAATCAATCATGCAGGTTTATACATTATTAAAACATGTTTAAAAGGATTGTATCTTTATATCAATTTCTAAAACAGAAAAAAGCAAAACAAAACAAATTCAAATATAAAGTATATTTTTTACAGGAAAAATAGTTTAAAAACATTAAAAAGCAATACTTAAAATAAATCACATAAAATACTAATGAGCAATTCCATGTCAAATAAGGAATCGGTTGTACCCGACCCTCTCTGATTTCAATGAAACTTTGTGGACATGTTATCCTAGGCATATATAAGCCACTTTTGTGTATATGGAGCCAGTTACACCCGATAATGACATTTGAGAAGGGCGTTTGTGTTATAAATATTTGTGTATTTCGTAATTTTTATATTGCTGTATCTCGAAGCCGTTGCATCGTATCAAAAAGTGGTCAAAGACAAACTTGTAGGAAATTTGACGGGCTTTCCGAAAAAAATACACTGAAAGAAAAAAAACACTCCACTTCTATAAGTTTTTTTGATTTTAAAGATTAAAAGTCAAATTTGAAGGTGAGCCCACGATTTTTTTTTCCGTCACGAGATATCAAAAAACGGACCTCGAATTTGTGATCAGGGACAAAAGTTACCCCTTAGGACAAAGTTTCACGCAAATCGAAGAGGGGTCGGGGCAACTTTTCCCTATTTCGTGTGAGTTGGTAGAGAATAGATAATAGAAAATTAAGGTACCGTTTTTGTATAAACAGATATCAAATTTGTATGGAAATTTCTTTTTCGGTCTTAGGGAATGCCCTTTCGAAGTTCAAGGCAATTAAAAAAATATTCAGAAAGGCTGATTTATATGATTAGCAATGCTTACAGATTGGGTTGGATTGAAAGTGATCTATTTTACTAGTTAATTATTTATGTTTGGCAAGATAATTCAACATTCTGCGGTTCTAGAGAGCGTCATGGCCTATCTACAATCACTTAACTTAGAAAATTTCACTTAGCTTAGGAGTTTGAATCAATGGAAATGAATCTGATCTTCTACAATGAAAAGGAATAAAATTAGAAACTTGACGTATGATTTGGAAAATTTCAAAATCTACGGTAAGTTGACGTTTCCATATCAAAGGTAAACAAACAACTGCATAGCAACGTATATCAGCCCAGCAAATTTTCTAAGTTGATTGTGGATGACGGCCGTAAGTTGTGTACATTTTCTAAGTTTTACTTTACTTAACTATTCTAAGCTAAGTGATTGTAGATAGGCCATCAGTCTAGCTACTGCACAAAGTGCGGCTGTCTGTTCTGGACTGTTGGTAGGCCGTGATAATTTCTTATATCTTGAAATTTCATTCATCATTAATTTTAGTCAAAGAACACATTTGGGTTTTATTTTTTCTATAAAAATCCATCAACTTTTTTCTACCATGTTCAAACCTTATCGTCAAAGACGGCATTGTTTGATTCATTAAACTATGTTTCTTTCAAGCCACACTTCAAAACAAGAAACTGCAATTAAAACAGCTCTCGTTAAGCACTGGCAGCTAATTTAATTACCGGGAGTTCAGTTCAATACCGACCTCCAGGAAGCAGGTACTTGAGCTGCAAAAACCTCTTTCCAAAGCAAAACTCTCACTTTTCGCTCTTGATTCTCGGATCCTTCCCATTTAAAAGTGATTTCTTAAGCTACTTTTCAGGTTGAGTTTTTTTTTTGTTGGATTGAAAACACACAAACTCTTCAAATCATTAATCAAGCCGAGCGTTACGTAAAATCCATTTCCATCCATCAACCTTTTTGGAAAAGCTGAGCCTTCGCCGAGTCTATCCTTTCAAATAAAGGCGAAGCCCAAGACTTCAGGACGCCTACCTGTGTGCAGAAATAGTTTTTTTCCTCTCCTTCTACCTTTGATTTGCTAGAAACAAACGCGCTTCGACATAAATCATTGCATTGAGAAGTGGACATTTTGGCCGCAGCGGCCGGATTCCTTTCAGGCCAGAGCATATCCCTTCTCTCAGGGATGACACAATGGCTATTTCACTGTGAATTGCAAGGACGGATGGTAGAAATTCGATTTTTTTTTCTCGAAAAGTGACAAAAAGTTTCTTTTTTGACTAACCTCCAACAACAACTAGGATAGTAAGGGACAAGCTTGATGAATTGAACGACGGACACCTCACATTATTGCTGTTGCTGTTGGTTGCGAAAATAAAATGAATGAAGCTTTCCCAGGACATTTCGAGACCATGATGGGATGAGGATGCTGGGCTGGACTACAATGGTACGAAGGTAAGAAGAAGCATTGCCAAAAAACATTTGTTTTGTTGCTTTTTTGGGACATAGTTTCTGTCTGTGTGGTGATTTATGGAGCATTTGGTTGGAACAGAGCAAACAAGACATCTATTTTTCATCTCCGGAGATGAATCTGGAAGAAGTGTTCTGTTCTAGGAAATTTCGATGTACTGCATGAAACTGCCTGCTGCGAATTTTGATTTACTGAAACAGCAGTTTAAATTGAAAATTAATTCAGTAAAATTGCCCAAAATATCAAGCCACGTGTTTTCACTTAGTGGAAAATTATGACAAATGATACCACCACCCCCATCCGTGTACCCATCAAAGACATTCCTGTCGCGTGAGCGACAATCAACCCCAAATTATTTCCTAATTTTCCACCGTTTGAACCCACCCCCAGAGAGGGTGGAAAACGCAAACAATCAATATCGAATAAGCTTTTCACCGTGACGATACGTCATTATCGCGTCACGTCACTATAGTTCAGGGTGAGTCTCCTGGGACTGTCGCAGCCCGAGGGCCACACAAAAAAAAATAACGAAAAACTGATAAAAAAGGTGCAGGTGGTTATATTACACATGACCAGTATGACAAAGAACTTTGCAAGATGGTTGTTGAAATTTTCGATTACATTGTCTGGTCCAAATTTCCCAAGATTCACTAGATTCATAATTACCATAAAAATTGATACCCATTTTGCCCCTACTCTTATGGTTCGGCAAATGTCCCCCCATCGGAACATCACCGTGGCCTCCGGCCACTTCGGATTGTGGCCACTTCTGCTGAAATGTCAAATTTCATATCTAGTATCAAAAATCATAAAGTTTGATACCCATATTGCCTCAACTCTTATGGTTCGGCAAATGTCCTCCCATCGGAACATCCCCGGCCTCCGGCCACTTCGGTTTGTGGCCACTGCTGCTGAAATGTCAAATTTCATATCCAGTATCAAAATCATAAAGTTTGACACCCATATTGCCCCTACTTTTATGGTTCGGCAAATGTCCCCCGCCCTCGGAACATCCCCAGCCTCCGGCCACTCCTGATTGTGGCCACTACTGCCGAAATGTCAAATTTCATATCCAGTATCAAAAACCATAAAGTTTGATACCCATATTGCTCTACTCTTATGGTTCGGCAAATGTCCCCCATCGGAACATCCTCGGGCCTCCGGCCACTCCGGATTGTGGCCACTACTGCCGAAATGTCAAATTTCATATCCAGTATCAAAAACCATAAAGTTTGATACCCATATTGTCCCAACTCTTACGGTCCGGCAAATGTCCCCCATCGGAACATCCCTGGCCTCCGGCCACTCCGGATTGTGGCCACTACTGCCGAAATGTCAAATTTCATGTCCAGTATCAAAAACCATAATGTTTGATACCCATATTACCCCAACTCTTATAGTCCGCCAAATGTCCCCCCATCGGAACATCCCCGGGGCCTCCGGCCACTCCGGATTGTGACCACTACTGCCGAAATGTCAAATTTCATGTCCAGTATCAAAAACCATAATGTTTGATACCCATATTACCCCAACTCTTATAGTCCGCCAAATGTCCCCCCATCGGAACATCCCCGGGGCCTCCGGCCACTCCGGATTGTGACCACTACTGCCGAAATGTCAAATTTCACATTCAGTATCAAAAACCATATAGTTTGATACCCATATTGCCCCAACTCTTACGGTCTGGAAAATGTCCCCCAATCGGAACATCCGCGGCCTCCGGCCACTCCGGATTGTGGGCACTACTGCCGAAATGTCAAATTTCATATCCAGTATCAAAACCATAATGTTTGATACCCATATTGCCCCTACTCTGATGGTTCGGCAAATGTCCCCCATCGGAACATCCCCGGCCTCCGGCCACTCCGGTTTATGGCCACTACTGCCGAAATGGCAAATTACATATTCAGTATCAAAACCATAAAGTTTGATACCCATATTGCCCCTACTCTTATGGTTCGGCATATGTCCTCCCATCAGAACATCCTCGGGGCCTCCGGCCACTCCGGATTGTGGCCACTACTGCCGAAATGTCAAATTTCATGTCCAGTATCAAAAAACATAAGGTTTGATACCCATATTACCCCAACTCTTATAGTCCGGCAAATGTCCCCCCATCGGAACATCCGCGGGGCCTCCGGCCACTCCGGATTGTGGTCACTACTGCCGAAATGTCAAATTTCATATCCAGTATCAAAAACCATAAAGTTTGACACCCATATTGCCCCAACTCTTACGGTCCGGAAAATGTCCCCCCATCGGAACATCCGAGGGGCCTCCGGCCACTCCGGATTGTGGCCACTACTGCCGAAATGTCAAATTTCATATCCAGTATCAAATACCATAAAGTTTGACACCCATATTGCCCCAACTCTTACGGTCTGGAAAATGTCCCCCAATCGGAACATCCGCGGGGCCTCCGGCCACTCCGGATTGTGGGCACTACTGCCGAAATGTCAAATTTCATATCCAGTATCAAAAACCATAATGTTTGATACCCATATTGCCCCTACTCTGATGGTTCGGCAAATGTCCCCCCATCGGAACATCCCCGGGGCCTCCGGCCACTCAGGTTTATGGCCACTACTGCCGAAATGGCAAATTTCATGTCCAGTATCAAAAACCATAAAGTTTGATACCCATATTGCCCCAACTCTTACGGTCCGACAAATATCCCCCCATCGGAACATCCGCGGGGCTTCCGGCCACTCCGGATTGTGGCCACTACTGCCGAAATGTCAAATTTCATGTCCAGTAGCAAAAACCATAAAGTTTGATACCCATATTGCCCCAACTCTTACGGTCTGGAAAATGTCCCCCATCGGAACATCCTGGGGCCTCCGGCCACTCCAGTCCAGGTGGTGGCCAGTTCCAATGATCGACTCCCGCGACTACCATGTCTTAAGTGGTCCTTGCCTCCAAGCCATCTGCTCCCAGACCTCCAGGCCGTCTGCTACCGGGCCACCAGGCCATCTGCTTCTGATGTGTTCTCGTCGACGTCCAGCAATAGAATGACTTTTCAGGACCGACCGAGCCGAGTTTTGTTGGCTCGTCGACGATCCGAAAATTATGTATGTGTGAGCATTTAAACAACCAACGCGAGGTCCGCTTCGGATGAAACCTCGGTAGGCACTGAATTTGTCTGAGGCTAAGTGCTAACTTAAATAGTATCGCACGGCATGTTGCAAGCATGGTGCTACATTCTCGCGTGACAGTTCCACGGAAGGAGGAGGCAAGGCAAAATTTGCTAAGTGCTAGATACTTGAATCTGATTAATGTGTTCGGGAAAGGTTGCGCTTGACCAATTAGCGTTCGCTATTCTTTAGTAGTTTTATGTTAACTTTTAAGTACTTAAATAAATAAGTACTGTAATAAACATGTTTTAAGATCATTAAGTAAGTCTTCCCCTTTCGTTTGGTGGGTAAAACGTTCAAATTGGTCGAGAGGGAAAAAAGATACAATCGTTTGAAATCTTGCACTTTTTTCGAAAATTTGCTTCTACGCGTTACATTTCGCTTCGCGAAAAATCTGGATTGCTACCCTTGTATAGAGCCCTAAGACAAAGTTCTTTGTCAAAAGGACACTGCCGAAAACCGCATTAGCCGGAAAAATACACACAAAACTCAGAAGGGGAAAACGCCACCCACCCACCTAGAAAAAGGGGGTGGAGTTGGGTGAATTAGCTCGTGGTGGCACGCGCGTGGGTGGATTGGTAGTTGCATAAATTATCTGCATTGTCAAACGCGGAATTGAGCTGGTTTTAATACTCCTCCCTTTTCGTGTTGGTGAATTTCACCTTATAACTCAGTTTGACTGTGATTATAGTGAACATACTACGTTTAAGTAAAAAAGAAAATTTGACAATTTTTCAAGTCTATTATGAAGTGCTTCACTACAACTCGAACAAATACCCAAAAAAAATGAAATCAATAATAAAATAAAATGTGCACAGAAACCTTAACTTTTGTAATTATTTGGTGGAAAAGTGTAAAACATTAATGCTGCAATAGAAAACATTTTCTACATATTGCCGAAGCCATCATTTTCCAAAATGAATAAAGAGAATTAAAATTAATTTAACCTTTATTGAGCATGTTCAAAGGAAACATGTCCAACAAATCTCACAGCTTTTTTCATCAATTGTTTTGAGGAACTAAAAAACATCTTTTGAGCAATAGTTAAGGATGGTGCCAAATACAGGAAATGTAAAAAAAATCTAAAATCTTGTAGAGACGAAAATATATTTTTTTGTCAATTTTTTTTAACTTTATTTTTACCTTATGATAATGCGCATTGATGGCATCAGTAGTGCGGTGCCTGTGTGGACGCGCAGTCCTGTTTTTTCGTGTTATTTTCCGTCTTTTTTGTGTCGCTGTTCGAGTGCATGCGGTGATTGGTCATTATAATTAAATAATGGCATCAGTAGTGCGGTGCCTGTGTGGACGCTCAGTCCTGTTTTTTCGTGCTATTTTCCGTCTCTTTTGTGTCGCTGTTCGAGTGCATGGGGTGATTGGATTTCTTCTTCTTCTTTTTTCATTTATTTTTTGTTCGCGCGTTCGTTGGCCGATAAATTTTATTTTTGTTCTCTTTATATAGTTTTCGATAGAAACGATCCGATTTTTGTTTTTTGAGACAAGCAAGTCGTATTGCTGGATTAAGTCCTTTCCATATCATCGAGGATCGGAAGGCACGTCGACGGATATGTTTTAAGGCTTATGATATAAAATAATTTTAATGAATGAAGCCCTTCCTACATCACCGTTGATCGGAAGGCAAGCCGACGGAGAATTTCTGGAGAATCGCGGTCGAATTAATACTATATTTAAATCCCTAGATAGGTATCTTTCCGCAGCCGGCTGCCTAAGATTTTTAAAATTCCACCGATAAACAAATTGCAGTGAATCCTGACCTCATACCCATCTTACTAACCCCTCAAAACTCATGTGATACTTTGTCGGAGACGCAGTCGATTTGGCGGTCCCATCACTCAAGTATCGGCTAACATTCCCATCCACTTCCCCGTGTCTTACCACTGGTCGTGGCCGGCGTCGGTATTGATCAGCACGATAGGGACCTTTGAAAATTGCGAAGGGGTGATGATTGGTTCCTACTTTTCATCTGTGGTCCACGGAGCAATGTTTGGGGGTCCTGGTCAATAACGAAGTAGCAGCTACGGGTAGACACCAATGCTATGCTATGCTATTTTTACCTTATGATAATGCGCATCGTTTTCAAAACATTAAGGTTAAATTGTTCGAAAAAGGTTTAGTTTCATGCAGTTTTGAAATATTTCATGAAGGAAAAATGCCCCTGAGCAGTTCTCCACCAAATCCGGAATTGGATCAAACTTTGTTGGGGGAAGGTCCCCACCAAAAAAGCCATTTTATGTCAATGGTTCACCCCTACAAGGCTCCATACAATTTTGAAAACTGTCCATACAAAATTGTACGAAAAAATCTGTATCTTATGAAGGAATTTTCTGATTGGTTTGCTGTCTTCGGCGGGTAGATATTAAAGAGGACTAATAAGAAAAAATGTGGAACTCGGATTTTTTTTATAAAATGTTGAAAAGCTTTTTCACAAGAACTAAGTTTCCCTTACTACATTTTATTTCTTTTTTTTAAATAAGGTTTAGGGGACAAATATCGTGACTTTTAAGCCAAAATATTTTACAAAAATATTTCTGCAATTTAAGAATCAGCTCATTTAAAAGGGCGTAATATTCGAGATTTTACATTTTTGAAATGTTAGTCTAGATTTCAAAGTTTTTTTTTTAAGATAAGAAATTTACAAATGTTTTATATTTAACATTGAAAACAGGCCCAGAAACTTTCTGAGATATTGGTACTAGAAAGTAAAAGGATGTGTTCATGAGACTTTCTTTTTTTTCTTTTATTCACTGTTTATTAGAAATCAGATGTCCAATCTTCAATGTTAGTTAGGCAGTTTTTTTAGATATTTTACCACATTTCCGAAAAAAAATTATATTCAATTATTTGATACAGTCGTGAAACTTTTCATAAAAAAACGGAATTCTTCAGTTAAAATTTAAATTAAAAAATGTTAATCCTTATTTTCTTAAGCTCAAAAATTGTGCTTTGTTGTCTCATAAGAAATTCTGAAATTAAAAAAAAGGTCTTTGGAAAATAGAATTTGTGTAAAAAAAGTATTTGGGCAATGTCATGATAAATTATGCAAAGAAGGTTTGTTTTAGTCGTCTTTTTTCTTCCTGGTTTGATTTTGGTGTTATTTAAAAGAAAGCTAGAAATCTGGAAACATTGGATTGGAATCTTTTTATTGGGCTTAAAATATTGATCAATTATGTAAGCTAGAGTATCCCAATGCATATTCATAAGAAATTTGATTTAAATGTTCACGATTCCATCGGTTTTCAGTTACTTTTCTGAAGAAATATCTTATAAAATTGAAAAAAAATCTTAAAAAAATAGTTTTCCCTCAAAGGAGGAGCCTTTCCGTCAATTGGCATATATGACTTGCCGAATTTTTTATCCAAATGTTTTCGGAAAAATACACCTTGAGCTAATAAAAAAAATGCATAACTTAACTGTTTGAAAAAAGTCTGCACGTGAATTGTTTTGAACCACTTTTTCTTATACAACAACACATGATATTGCACGATTCATTTGCCAAATAACATTCAATGCAGGAAAAAAAAATCTGCTATCAACATTCCCATAATCACCCAAATCAATGTTCCCAAATTCAAACAATGCACTCTCATCACCATCGGCACAAAACCATTAAGCGCACACAAAAGCCGATCTGACGAGCTGAAGCTGAATGACAGCGAATCGATATCGATAATCGATTTCACCCAATAAATTTCCCTGATCCGGATGTTTCCCGCGGAACCGGACGCAAGTCAACTTCCCACGAAACTGTGCTGCAAAAGTGGACCACTCTCGCCAAGGACCTTCGAAAAACGCGTAATTCGAGTGCGATCAGAATTGCATTTATGGGACCCTTGCCGCACAGCCCTGGAAGAGGCATTTGAAGCATTTGTGTGACGACCTTGTAATTATGTTTACTTCCCGCCGCCGATCACATGTTCCACCGTTTTTCACGTGCGGCGGCGAGGGGTGGGAGTTTTTCCTCGAGGGTGCCAATTTATTTGGCATTTCGGTACCGTGTCCCCTTCCCGAGCGAGCGAGAAGGGTCCTCCTTTGCAGCATTATTACGTTTGTCAACTCGCCGTTTGTGTACGCGAGGTACTCAACAGGCTCTATTGTCGAGACGTGCACTGTTAAAATTGTTACCAAGAAGTTGGATATGATATTTTGGAACGTGAACGTGGCTCAATTTACCATTTTCACTGTGCACAACCAATCGGGGTTTCATCCCCTCCGGGGCATGTGAAACAAAATTTTCGAGGACTCTACACTTGAAACATTGTTACCGATGGTGGGCCCGGCTGGCTGAGTGAAAATTAAATCCTTGCAAATAAACACCATCCTTGGCTTTGTTGCTGTTGCCATTTTGGGTCCGTTGAGCACCTTTTGGGCCGTTGATTAGCAGCGTGGCCCGGGTGGTGCAGACTAATCCGACAGCCACCCGCTGAGGTTTGTGTTGCCGGTTGCTGCTGAGAAAATATACAACCATTAGAGGCACTCGTCCGCCCGGCTGAAGTGGAAAGTTTAACTAATCACGCTAGGAATGTCTCTCCTGGCCTGGCAGATGGGAGACGTTGGGAAATTTGCTTTGAACTTCAAAGGAGACGGGATTGGTTACTTACACTCATGCTTCTCAAAAATCGTTATACTCAAAAACCATTGAAACTTTTTTATGTTTCAATTTTTGGCATGTGGGAAAGAGAAAAGAAAAAAAAAAAATTTTATTTGATCAATCTTGTTTTTTACCATTTGTATTAGAAGATAATTTGTACAGATTTTTCATATTTTCGATGTGAAATGAGCCCACAATGTTTATAAATAATCCTCCACTCTTACAAAATACATTTCCAAACACCAATATTTCACATCACCCTAATTCCGGGTTTTTGGAATAAGCCAACTCCGACTCCGACTCCGACTCCTTTTTCAACAAATTGTCAATGCCAACTCCAACTCCTACACGAACTCAGTATTAATAAAATTTAAGAATTGACATGTTCAGTTCACACATGCACAATTTTTGTTATAACCTTGAAATTTGTTTCAACGATACTTTGTAACGGTATCGAAATAGTTTGCCCAAGAACAAAAGTTTCAGATTTTTGCAGAGAAATAGTTAACATTAAATAATATGATATTTATAGTATATTTAAGGCTGGTACAAATTTTATTTAACGTTTTTGTCAAAAAAAAGTTTTTTCAAAATGGTTCAAATTTCCAATGGAAATTTATGTACAGCCAGCACAAATCAATTTCAATACAACCCCGCCTCAACCCCCCCCCCCCCCCCACGACTAAGGCCAGAGGCGAGGGACAACTTACATTTGACTCTTTTTGTACATTTCAAATATTATCGCCATTCACATACAAAATATGAGAAATTCTTTTCGAAATCGGCTGATTTCGAACATTTTTATTTGTGGGGACCTTCCCTTTTGTGTCATTGGTTCATCCATACAAGGCTCCATACAGCTCTGTCGAAACAAAAATGGTATGTAAATATTCAAAAATCTGTAACTTTTGATGGAATTTTCTGATCAATTCCATTTGAAAAGAGCCTAAGCCGAAAAAAAAGTTCTCCGATTAGCATTAGCATTTAGCATTAGCATTTTAGGACGCCCTATCCACGGATGGCTCCACAACGCTTATCCCTCTGTTTGGTGTGGTTGTGTTAGACCCTCATCCGGAACAATAATCCAACACGGGAGATACCATGTCTTCATCTTTTGATGAGTGTGTAATACAGCCCAGGGCATAAGGGGGTCCTCTCCGGGTCAAAGCTATCCTTTGGGGAACGGAAGGAATGTTAGTAAACACCTATCTAAAGTGCGCAAGGATCCCTGCGTCACCTTAGTGGTATAGATGTTTGTAGGGTGGTTTTGGACTCAATGTTAGTATGAAAGGTAGTACCCTAGGATATACCTCAAGAGATATTGCGGGTGAGTGATAAGTGTTTAACTGTTTGTGAATTGTGCATTGTCTGCTTTAACCTTTGGAAATTAAACTCTAACAGCCGGCTGAAGAGTGAAAATACTGATTTATATTGTTTTGTTTTTAATCAGAATATAATCTTACGATTTGATAACATAAGGTTAGCACTAGGAATAGATTTGTAAGTTAGCGAAATTTTTATCGGTTGTAGTGTTTATATCGGTTATAATTTTGAGTTTAGTTGTAATATTTATAACAGTATTCCGAAATGATCGCAACAAGTTTTTAATATTTTGTTTAGTTTAAGCAAGAATTATTTAGTTGAAATATATGACCGACGTAAATTTTGAGGCTGCGTGCTCGGACTCCAATTATCTTAAAGAATTAATAAAACTAAATCGAATTTTGCAAATCGTGAAATTTACCCGGCGCGTAAAAAAAAAATCCGTGGCAATAACTAAGAAATTTGTTGTTTACGTGATCCTGAATGTTTGCACAAAAGTTCAACTACCCGCTTTCTTCCAAACACACATTCATACACTTGTACACACACAACATAAAACGATCTCACCAAATTCGAAGGATCTCCTCGCGTCGATGTTTGTAGGATTTGATCAATGAAATAATTCATTTCCACAGACATCGCTTAGTTTTTCTTGTCAGGTGCTCAGGAACGATTGGCAAGATTTTTCAGAAATACTTTTCCATTTGTCTGTGGCAAACACTGCCACACACACACGTTCGCCTTATGACACTTCTCACAGCAAAACACATTGATCAGTCGCCATTCCGAGAGAGCTCTCACAAACGTTTGATCCTGGTTCCTCTTTCTGCTCTTCGTTCCCTCGCTTTCACTCTTCGACTCTTGTCAGCAAACGAGCTCTGCGTTAAAAAAAAAGTCTCCCTCTCGTCTCCCACTTCCACAAAAACTCTAACGGCTCTCTCTCTCCCTCTTTTGCTCTCTCGCTCTTCTCGCCCAAATCCCTCAACGATGTTCCTTCTTTGAAAAACTCGCCCGCTCTTCTTCGCTTAGCTCTCAAGCTCTTTTTTCGAATCACCGTTCGATTTTTCCTTTCCGCATCCGCCATCTTGAATTTTGTGTGGTTTTCACAAGATTACAATATTTCAAGCTGTTTTTTTTTTTCACTATAATCACTGTCTCTTCCTAAACAAACAATCTACCCCTCTTCACAGATCATCTGCCCCCTTGTCAGCCCCCAGAAAACAGCAAGAAATCCGATCGAGGCCATAAAACCGCCATGGCCTGTTTTGAATGACGCCTTCGTAATTCTTCGATATTAAATGAAAAATTCGCGAAAAACACTTCCACGGCAGAAAAATTACTCCTTCGACTACACCACATTTTTTCACACTTAAAATCGAAATAAAACCGAAAAAAAACTTCGAAAACCACCGCGAACCGAGACCGATGCTGTTGAGACGTCCGCTCTCGCCCGATGCTCAACTCACTCTCCTTAGAATAAACAAATAATCCCGAGAAAAAAAAAAAAAAAAAAAAGTTCTCCGATTTGGCTCAAAATTTTTCTGGGGGTTTCTTGGCCAAAATAATTAGACCCGTCAAAAAATGGCAATTTTCGTCATTTCATCCGATTTTAGCTGTCTTAGGCGCAAAAGAAAAGTGATTAGTTTGGCTATTCGGAAAAAAAAAAATTAAAAAGTTTTAAAAATCTAGCTTAACTATTGAAAAAATCGTATGAAAACTTAAAATGGCGTTTTGACCGTGTCTGGACCAAAGAGCATATGTCTGAAAATATTTTTATCGGATTCCTCGGAAAATTTCGCATCATAGATAAAAAATGGCGATGTTGAACCGTACGTTTTCGAGATATGATTTTTGAAAATAAAAACTGAGTTTTTGAAAGCGCCACGCGCAAACACAGGAAAATTAAAATTTCAGAGATGACCTATACATGATAGGGTACCAAAAGTCGTATTTTAATTACAAAAAATTTTGGTACCCTAACATGTGTAGGTCATCGCTGAAATTTTTAAGTTATAGCAGTTTTAGTGAAAAAAGTTGATTATTACCCGTTTTCGACATTATGCTGTTTCTGCGCGCGGCGCGTCGAAAAACCCAGTTTTTATGTTTAAAAAATCATATCTCGGAAACGTACGGTTCTACATCGCCAATTTTTTGATATGCTATGTGAAATTTTCCGAGGAATCCAACATTTAGACAGAGGCCTTTTGGTCCAGACACGGTCAAAACGCCATTTTAAGTTTTCATACGACTTTTTCAATAGTTAAGCTAGATTTTTGAAACTTTTTACTATTTTTCCAAATAGCCAAACTCATCACCTTTCTTTTGCGTCTAAGACAGCTAAAATCGGATGAAATGACGCGGAGATATGATTTTTTGAAAAAAGTGGTTTTTGCTAAAAATGGCAAAAATTGCAATTTTTTGAACCACCCTAGCACGATGTAGGTAACCCTAATGGCCAAACAAAAAAATACGGGTCTAATTATGTTGGCCAAAGGACCCCCAGAAAAATTTTGAGCCCGGTCGGAGAACTTTTATTTTGGTTAAGGCTCTTTTCAATTGGAATTGCTGAATACGGAAATTGTTTTTGCCGATTTTTTGTTGACTTTTTTCACAAAAAAAAAACAATTTCCCAAAATCCGTATTTTTTCACGATTTTCTTATATGTTTTAGGGGACAACAACGCGCAACTTTTGATCCATATAGAAGTGTGGACAAAAATTTTGCTGACAAGTTATGATTTTCTCGAAAAAAAATGTGATTTTTGGGAAAAAACTAACTTAATCCACCTATGTGGTTGGCGCCTTCCTCACTTTTTACCAACATTTGGTGATATGATGGGTTTGGACACCAATTCCATCTATTTCTCAATAAAAAAAATACACAAATGTCACTTAAGCGATCACAACTTGAGACTGAGCGTTGCCAGATCTTCAAACCTAACCAACGATGGGTCGGATGATGGATCCGGACATAGTTTACATACATTTAAGTGAGATCCGGCTTCAAAAAAGTACATAAATATCACTTAAGTGGTCATAACTCGAGACAGGGTTGCCAGATCTTCAATGTAGTGGACTCGTTGGAACGGTCTCACGATTACCTAACCAACGATGGGTTGGATGATGGATTCGGACATCGTTTACATACATTTAAGTGAGATCCGACTTCAAAAAAGTACATAAATATCACTTAAGTTGTCATAACTCGAGATAGGGTTGCCAGATCTTCAATGTTGTAGGCTCGTTGGAAAGGTCTCTCAATTACCTAACCAACAATGGGTCGGATGATGGATCCGGACATCGTTTACATGCATATAAATGAGATCCGGATTTATGTGAAAACACATTTTTATACATAACTTTTGAACTAGTTATCGAAACTTCAAAAAATTCAATAGCGATGTATGGGACCATAAACCAAGTCGAATGCGACCGGTTTGATCAAAATTGGTTCAGCCAGTGCTGAGAAAACTCAGTGAGAATTTTGGTCACATACATACATACATACACACACACATACACACACACATACACACACACATACACACACACATACACACACACATACACACACATACACACACACATACACACACACATACACACACACAGACATTTGTTCAGTTTTCGATTCTGAGTCGATATGTATACATGAAGGTGGGTCTTTGAGCTTTTAATAAAAAGTTCATTTTTAGAGCAGGATTATAGCCTTACCTCAGTGAGGAAGGCAAAAAAATCTTATTTTTGTGCATGGTTTTTTTTATTTGACCTATTTTTTGTGTCAAATTGAATTTGCAATCGAAAATTACTTTACAGATTTTTTGATAAAGAGCCCCATTTTAAAGATATGAGCGAGTTGTGGCGCTATAACCACGGCAAATAGTGTCCAGGGCATTCGTGGAAATACAATGTCTCATCCCAGAGGGTCCCGGAGTACCAAACCTTCTTAGCATGGTGCTCCCAACGAATACAACCAAATCTCGGAGCGTATGGTGGTGTGTCCCCACGCTTCTTCCTCCCCTGTCGATTCAGAATTGTGTTGTTGTTCGAACACTCAGTGCTCAAACTCAACCCAATTACGAATCATCTCTGCGATACGGCTTTACGCAGTAGGCCTGGCCGCTTTAACGCTTGTGATGTTTCAATGCATTCCGATGCAATGGCGCACTACAAATGTTAATAAATGACAAGAAGAGTGCTAGGCGTCATCTAACCTAAGGCACTCTCCAGGATCCCTTCGAAAGATTGGCTGCGCTAGGGTCTGATTAGATTAGATTAGATTAGAAGAGCCCCATTTTAAAGATATGGTTATCGAAATTTTGATTTCAGCGAAATATTTACAGTTTTCCGAATTTTTAAAAATGGTGTCCATGAGTGACCATTTTAATACACATTTTTTGAAAAATTAAGAAAATTTGCTATAAAATTGTCAAGGAAACATTGAAGGTTGGACTTCTGGTTGCTAAGTTACATCAGCATAAAGAAAAAGAATTAGGAAAATTTAAGTTTTCTAAGAGCAATTCTCTGAGTTTTCGGTCATTCGATTTTTTTTTGTATTTTTTAATCCGGCTGAAACTTTTTTGGTGCCTTCAGTATGCCCAAAGAAGCCAATTTGCATCATTAGTTTGTCCATATAATTTTCCATACAAATTTGGCAGCTGTCCATACAAAAATGATATGTGAAATTTCAAAAATCTGTATCTTTTGAAGGAATTTTTTGATCGAGTTGGTGTCTTCGACAAAGTTGTAGGTATGGATATGGATTACACTGAAAAAAATGATACACGGTGAAAAAAATTTTGGTAATTTTTTATTTAACTTTTTGTCACTAAAACTTGATTTGCAAAAAAACACTATTTTTATTTTTTTTTTATTTTTTGATATGTTTTAGAGGACATAAAATGCCAACTTTTCAGAAATTTCCAGAATGGGCAAAAAATCTTTGACCGAGTTATGATTTTTTAAATCAATACTGATTTTTTCAAAAAATCGAAATATCGGTCGCAAAATTTTTTCAACTTCATTTTTCGATGTAAAATCGAATTTGCAATCAAAAAGTACCTTAGTGAATTTTTGATGCACCGTTTTCAAGTTATAGCCATTTTTAGGTAACTTTTTTGAAAATAGTCGCAGTTTTTCATTTTTTTAAATTAGTGCCCATGTTTGCCCACCTTTGAAAAAAATATTTTTGAAAAGCTGAGAAAATTCTCTATATTTTGCTTTATTGAACTTTGTTGATGCGACCCATAGTAGCTGAGATATTGCTATGCAAAGGCTAAAAAACAGGAAAATTGATGTTTTCTAAGTCTCACCCAAACAACCCACCATTTTCTAATGTCGATATCTCATTAACTATAGGTCCGATTTACAATGTTAAAATATGAAACATTTGTGAAATTTTCCGATCTTTTCGAAAAGAAATATTTTCAAAAATTTAAAATCAGGACTAACGTTTTAAACGGGCCAAACATTCAATATTACGCCCATTTGAAATGTTAGTCTTGATTTTAAATTTTTGAAAATATTTTTTTCGAAAAGATCGGAAAATTTCACGAATGTTTCATGTTTTAACATTGTAAATCGGACCTATAGTTGCTGAGATATCGACATTAGAAAATGTTGGGTTGTTTGGGTGAGACTTAGAAAACATAAATTTTCCTGTTTTTTAGCCTTTGCATAGCAATATCTCAGCTACTATGGGTCGCATCAACAAAGTTCAATAAAGCAAAATATAGAGAATTTTCTCAGCTTTTCAAAAATATTTTTTTCAAAGGTGGGCAAACATGGGCACTAATTATAAAAAATGAAAAACTGCGACAATTTTCAAAAAAGTTACCTAAAAATGGCTATAACTTGAAAACGGTGCACTTTATCAAAAATTCACTAAGGTACTTTTTGATTGCAAATTCGATTTTACATCGAAAAATGAAGTTGAAAAATTTTTGCGACCGATATTTCGATTTTTTGAAAAAATCAGTATTGATTCAAAAAATCATAACTCGGTCAAAGATTTTTTGCCCATTCTGGAAATTTCTGAAAAGTTGGCATTTTATGTCCTCTAAAACATATCAAAAAATAAAAAAAAATAAAAATAGTGATTTTTTGCAAATCAAGTTTTAGTGACAAAACGTTAAATAAAAAATCACCAAATTTTTTTTACCGTGTAGCATTTCTTTTTCAGTGTAGTCCATATCCATACCTACAACTTTGTCGAAGACACCAACTCGATCAAAAAATTCCTTCAAAAGATACAGATTTTTGAATTTTCACATATCATTTTTGTATGGACAGCTGCCAAATTTGTATGGAAAATTATATGGACAAACTAATGATGCAAATTGGCTTCTTTGGGCATACCGAAGGCACCAAAAAAGTTTCAGCCAGATTAAAAAATACAAAAAATAAAATTAAAGAAAAAAGACCGATTCCGTTGAGAACTGCTCCTAAGTCTCAATCAAACAACCCACCATTGTCTAATGTCAGTTTCTCAGCAACTTATGATCATTTGATAAACATATTTGTAATTGTTTTAGGATGAAGACTTATATTTCAAAAGGGCGTAATATTTGATATTTGTTGGTTAGTCAGTAAAACAGTAATCACTAACTATTTAATTACCGGAATTAGCAGTGTAAATTGATTATTTACGATTATATCAAGTTGTTCGCCGTTGATCATGGCCGTTCAAGGCCAACCGCGACAGACATGAACAACGAATCAAAATGAAACAAAAATGTAACGTTTTCAAAACATTTTTTTTCGTAAAATCGAGGTAAGCCGTGACGGTTACAATCACACCCCTTGTCTTTATTGGCATTTTTTTTTTAATAATTATCTGTTCTTAAACTTGCATAACATACAGCATAACTTGTGCAATAGAATGCACAAGAAATCATTTTACATAACCTTGAATTGAATATTAACCACCGTATCGTTAAAGAACACTCTATTGCAATAATCCCTGAAGCATTATCCCACTTTCCATATGCAAACAGAGCTATATCACTTTCATCCCAAAATGTCCGTAATTCATCATATCCCTAATCCGCTTTCACCACCCAGGAAAACATTGCACTGACGTTGAGTAACACATAGCTGTCACACTCCAACCCAGTTTCCTCCTCCCACAAGAACCCGTCTTACAGCTCTCTCTCTAGCCCTATTCACAATTTCATCAGCTGGAGTCATTTGATGTTGATATGATTATTAAATTCAATTTGTTCTAATTGTGTTTGTTAAAACCACCGTGAAATGTGTTTCCCAGCCGCCTTTCGTCAACCAAACCAACTCCAACATTCTAGCAAGCGCAACTTGTGTGGATCATGTGTGGATGTTTCATCGAGAATGTTGAGCAGGTTTCATCAATAGGGTGATATTCTAACTAATTGTCGGAAATTGAATGAATGTAATTTTTTTAAATTTTCTTTGATTTTTTTTATTTTGCAAGAAATTCAATTCTGATATTTTTAAGCTGTTGAAAAAAGTAAACTGTTGATCATTCTAACAATCCCACACGGTGCCCAAACTCAAACAGTGAGGCGCGAGATGCACGTCAAGCTGATGTTTTCATGAACTCTCTCTCTCTCACACACAAGATCATCCACAAACCAAAGAGGGGGCGGTGGTTGTTGGCAGCTCAGCATCAACAAGCAGGGCGCAGCGGGTAGGTTTTCATCAACCAAACCAAACCCAGCAAAACCAGCCTGCCAAATATGAAGCTTCACCAACTAGGTTGTACCGAGGAGTTGCAGTGCAGCTGTGGAGAGAAGAGTGCATCACCATTCAGCTCCGTGTACCGTGGATAAATGAATTTGCTGCTCCACACTAGACCACATAAAACAACCATGCGTGAGTTGGTAGACTGAGCCAAATTTTATTACAACTGCCTTAAAAATTCTTCAAATTAAGATTTCAATAAAATCTTTTAAAATTTGGAGTCGAAACCATTTTAAAGGTTATTTGAGAAAATTGAGAACCATTCTAACCAAACCGATGCACTCTCCGCCTGGAATGCAGCTTCCCACACCCGGAGGGGTGGGTGTTATCCAGATCCTCGATCCTCTTCATTGCCATCAGGCATCAAACACATGAAAGCTGTTTTCGTTCAAAACCGGTGAAGAGAGAGTGAGAACCGAGCTTTTATGCTGCACTTTTCGAGCGCGCTCGGTTGTACAGTGAAGAGTGAAAGCCAACTGTGAAGCCAATTTAATTAATTCAAGAATGAATAGATTTTGAATATCCCAGGTATTTGCTACGGCTTGTTGAATGGCCGAACGTTATTTCATATCGATGCTTGGGCCCTTTGTTCGTCCAGCCCAGAACCACACTGCCGGAAGACCCATCAGAACAAACGATGGGCATGTTTTGTGTAATCCTTTCAGAATATTTTGAAATATGTTCGGCACAATATTGCCCGGCAGCCCATCATTTGCGTACACTCAAAACAATCCTCAAAATGATGATCTGTTTATGTTACGAGCCAAAAGCTCTTTAGTCAAATGGCTTGCCTCAACACCAAAGTCACAACCCGTATAAGCCGTTAAAAGCAACCCTTCCACCGAGCAAGCAAGCAAAAAAAAGGTCACCAAAATGAAAAATGTCGCCCTTCATCAAGATTCGGCAGCGATTTATAACCGAAACAACCTTAACACCTCAGCGCTCTTCGACTTGATTTTCGGAGCACACTCATAATGCCGTTCGACGTTTTCAACATCGGTGTAAATTATAGTGTCATTTTTCTTGTCACAAAAATCATATTTAAAGCCGAGAGAGAGAGAGAAAGAGTGCGTTCGGCCATTTCCATGTGCATAAACGTCTACTTTTCAACTTCCTGTCCCCAGGTCCCAAAGTGTTGGGACCATTTGGGAGATTTGCTGGGCGAATTACAATCTGCGTTTGTCATCGTCCCAGAAGATGGAATGGCATCACTCTCTCTCCTCTAGCCTGGGAGAAATGTTTTCAAATATCTATGCCGGCCTGCGTGGAGAAGAAGTGTGCGACCGTGTTGAGTGGAAGCGATTCATAATAGGCATAATAAACAAACTGGCTCGGGTGGTTTTGGGTTGACACATGGTTGAAAAGGAAGGTTTGGGGAAATTTCAGTGCAACTTATGTTGATTGCAAAATTCTGGTAATTTTTTTCAAGCGGTTTGGCATTAAAAACAAAATAGATTTTTTTGAAAATTGAGTACAAAATTATAACGTCATGATTCGAATTCCCGGACGCTTCGAAACCCGGACACCTCATCTGGTTTTATAAATTATTTGGATTTAAGTTCGCATTATGAATGTCAAAACTGTGTTATTTGATGAATTCTAACATCAACTGTCATTTAAAGTTTGCTTGAACGCTGTAATTAATGTCAAAACAATAAAATAAAATAAAATTATAGGATTACCAGAAATGCGAAACATTTCACGTGAAATATTTCCTAGGCGTCCGAAGCACTTTCCCGGTGCAGAAATTCATGGTTTTGATTTCCTTAAATTCTAGCAAATTTGTATATAAAATATCGATTGTTTTGATGTTAACAGCTGAGCAATTCTCTACGAAATCGGTCTTTTTTCTTCAATTTTAATTTTTGTATTTTTTAATCCGACTGAAACTTTTTTGGTGCCTTCGGTATGCCCAAAGAAGCCATTTTGCATCATTAGTTTGTCCATATAATTTTCCATACAAATTTGGCAGCTGTCCATACAAAAATGATGTATGAAAATTCAAAAATCTGTATCTTTTGAAGGAATTTTTGATCGATTTGGTGTCTTCGGCAAAGTTGTAGGTATGGATACGGACTACACTGGAAAAAATAATACACGGTAAAAAAATTTGGTGATTTTTTATTTAACTTTATCACTAAAACTTGATTTACAAAAAAACACTATTTTTATTTTTTATTTTTGATATGTTTTAGAGGACATAAAATGCCAACTTTTCAGAAATTTCCAGGTTGTGCAAAAATCATTGACCGAGTTATGAATTTTTAATCAATACTGATTTTTCAAAAATCGAAATTTTGGTCGTAAAATTTTCAACTTCATTTTTCGATGTAAAATCAAATTTGCAATCAAAAGTACTATAGTGAAATTTTGATAAAGTGCACCGTTTTCAAGTTATAGCCATATTTAAGTGACTTTTTGAAAATAGTCGCAGTTTTTATTTTTAAAATTAGTGCACATGTTTGCCCAGTTTTGAAAAATATTTTGAAAAGCTGAGAAAATTCTCTATATTTTGCTTATTCGGACTTTGTTGATACGACCTTTAGTTGCTGAGATATTGCAATGCAAAGGTTTAAAAACAGGAAAATTGATGTTTTCTAAGTTTCACCCAAACAACCCACCATTTTCTATCGTCAATATCTCAGCAACTAATGGTCCGATTTTCAATGTTAATATATGAAACAATTGTGAAATTTTCCGATCTTTTCGAAAAAATATTTTCAAAATTTTCAAATCAAGACTAACATTTTAAAAGGGCGTAATATTGAATGTTTGGCCTTTTGAAATGTTAGTCTTGATTTGAAAATTTTGAAAATATTTTTTTCGAAAAGATCGGAAAATTTCACAAATGTTTCATATATTAACATTGAAAATCGGACCATTAGTTGCTAAGATATTGACGATAGAAAATGGTGGGTTGTTTGGGTGAGACTTAGAAATCATCAATTTTCCTGTTTTTAAACCTTTGCATTGCAATATCTCAGCAACTAAAGGTCGTATCAACAAAGTCCGAATAAGCAAAATATAGAGAATTTTCTCAGCTTTTCAAAAATATTTTTTCAAAACTGGGCAAACATGTGCACTAATTTTAAAATGAAAACTGCGACTATTTTCAAAAAGTCACTTAAATATGGCTATAACTTGAAAACGGTGCACTTTATCAAAATTTCACTATAGTACTTTTTGATTGCAAATTTGATTTTACATCGAAAATGAAGTTGAAAAATTTACGACCAAAATTTCGATTTTTGAAAAATCAGTATTGATTAAAATTTCATAACTCGGTCAATGATTTTTGCACAACCTGAAATTTCTGAAAAGTTGGCATTTTATGTCCTCTAAAACATATCAAAAATAAAAAAATTAAAAATAGTGTTTTTGTAAATCAAGTTTTAGTGACAAAAGTTAAATAAAAATCACCAAATTTTTTTACCGTGTATTATTTTTTCTAGTGTAGTCCGTATCCATACCTACAACTTTGCCGAAGACACCAAATCGATCAAAAATTCCTTCAAAAGATACAGATTTTTGAATTTTCATACATCATTTTTGTATGGACAGCTGCCAAATTTGTATGGAAAATTATATGGACAAACTAATGATGCAAAATGGCTTCTTTGGGCATACCGAAGGCACCAAAAAAGTTTCAGTCGGATTAAAAAATACAAAAAAAAATCGAATGACCGAAATCCTAGAGAACTGCTCAGCTTATTTGAGACCTAAATAATGCCATTCACTAACATTTCAGTCCAAATTTGTGCGATTCATTAGCAAAAAACGAGTGTCCGGAATTCGAAGCAAAAGTGTCCGGATTTCGAATCAGCTTTTATCAGTGTCCCGGTTTCGAAGCACAACAAGTCATTTTAATTTTCAAAATCTGATGAAAAATGGTTAGAAAAGACATATTTTGCATGCATTCTCTTAAAACTGACTGTTTATACAACATCCTGATGATATTTCTACATTCCCAACTTGTAACATATTTTTTACCAGCTTTGACAAAAATGTTGTGCTACTAAGTGTCCGGATTTCGAATCATGACGTTAGTAACAAATTCCAACTAGGGTCATTCGGGACTACAGTTTGAATAGGGACATATAAATAAGTATACTTATTTTGTTGTTCTGTTCCTGTTTTATCTCAAATAAATTTAAAACCTGCAACCTTCCATCGGATGAGGAAGTAAAATGTCGGTCCCGGTCTTGGTTGTTAGGCCGTTAAGTCATTCCAGGTGTAGGAGTCGTCTCCATGCCATAAGTACAAACAACACACCAAATCAAGCCTACTCCGGTGGAATCGCTGGCGGCGGTTGGACTCGCAATCCAAAGGTCGTCAGTTCAAACACTGGGGTGGAAGGTTCCTTGGAGTAGAAAGAGGTATGGGTGCTCTTTCCATTCAAGCCTTCGGACTACTAGGTTCGAGCAGAAACTTGCAATAGAGACCACAAAAGACCCGGGGGACGTTAATGTGGATGGTTTGTTTTTTTTATTTATAATTTGACAATACAGTACAGACTCAATTATCCAAAGTTCGAGTTCGAGTTCTGCGACCGCATTTTAGTCAAATTTTAATAGTTGATTGCTTTTAAATTACAAAATGCACTTTTCAATAATTTTTTCGCCGCCATATTGGCCGCCATCTTGGATTTACAATTTTTAAATCATTTTTTTCGTGATTCGATTATCTGAAGTGATTTTTTTCCAAGGCCTTCAGATTATTGAATCTGGACTGTATTTTACAATTTATAGTTTTTCATGTGCTTTGATTTGCTATGCATTTAAATTATCCATGGAAAAAGTTTCAAATAAATGTATTTCTTTTCTTCATTTAGTTTGTTGACTTTTATAATGGCAGAAAAATAAACCAAAAAATAAAATAAACGGAAAAAAAATAGTCAATGTTAAATTTTATGGAAAATAAGATATTATGTGCAACACATATTCATTCAAATTTTCTTTTTCTTCATTTAAATCTAAAATTCCAACCAGATTAAAAAAATCACAGGATTTCAAAATTTTTGGTTTTGGAAAAATCCCGGAAATGTTGTTCCGGAAAATCCCGGAATGGACGTTTGAAAAATAAGTTAAGCAAAATTTTGTTTGTTTTTCTACATTTCAGCAGTAGGAAATTTTACTATTTTTATGAAGTTTAGGCAAAATTTTTGTCAAATATCTACATTCCGTAGAATATTCTTATGAACAATATCTTCAAAAAAAAATGTAAATCTGACATGCATTTTTAAACTAAAAAACAGCATTCAAAATAATTGCTAAAAATCTTGAGAAGTGTTTCAATAAAAAAATAATGGTAACATGCACTGTGAAGCGATTTATTATTTCAATACTTCAAATTTCGCGGCATTTTACGGCTTTTCGAATTTTACGGACGGCTTCCACGAAATGATAATGATATTGTTTCTTCAAAGTATTATGCCTTTCATTTTTTACCCTAAAATATCAAAAAATCAATGTGCAATTTTGATTTGTTGTTAGTTTGGACATCTTAATTAAAAAAATTAGAACAAATTGAAGAGGTCTGAAGATGTTTTGATTTCTTATACATATTATATTTTATCAAAAACTGGTAACACTAACAAATGCAAAATACTTCGAAGAAGCTTTCTTTTTTTAAAGAACTGAGTTCATGTTGAGTAAAGTGAGGTTTTACATTTAGAAAAAAGTTGTATCCTTCCAAATGCATTTTCCGCATAATTCCACGGAACATAAAATATGACAGCCTTTGAAAAATCAACGTGCCAAATAAGATGCTTAGTATTTTTTTAGCCAAAAAAAAAACAACCTCTCAAATAATTGTGCATACACAAAACGTCTAGCTATCAGCTAAAAAATAGATGATTTACCCCTTGAAAATTATGATCATTTTACATTTTAAATTCATTATTAAAATTTATAATTAAATTTACAAACATGGATTTTTTACCAAATTCGCTTAAGTTTACCAAATTTTCAAATGCTGACGAGTTCGGTAAATTGAAAATTAACGAATTCAGTAAAAAAAATTCCAAAATTCGGTAAAGAAGTTCATCATTGTTCATAGTTCAATAAATGTTTGATAAAATGTTGCTCATTTTGACAGATTTTTTACTGATTAAAACTTAACCGATTTGTCAACTAACGAATTTGGATAAAAAATTGAAGTGTGTTCTAAGATACAAAAAACGACATTTCGACGTCGTCGTGCTATCTTGTCGCACCCGCCATTTCAACGTTCCGAGAAAAACGCGTTTTAATGTTTGACCTTGACTAAATGAAAACGAAAGCACGCAATGTAAACAATAACAACCACATTTTGTTTGGCTGACCATTGTCCCGAAGTTTGGTTGAAGTTGGTTGCTGGAGTCCCGAGTTATAATTACAAATGTATACGGTAGTCTAGCTTGTACGTGCGTCAAACGCGTTCTGACCTGAAATTCCTTTGGCCAGTTGTCGCACTTACATCAATTTTAAGGGAGTGTTAAGATAGCACAACAAAATTGCAACTTATTTCATATGAAAAGTACCAAAATTTTTGGAACTTTTTTGGTTTTCATTGAATATCTCAGAATTGAAATCGAATTCGACGGAATAACTATAAGCTCTCGATCAAGGATTGATTAAAAAAATATTTTTGAAAATTAAAAGATGCTGCTCTTAATTTTATTCGATACATTCCAAACAATTTTCCAATAATTTCAAATAGTAAACAACTATTTACTTAATTAAATACTATCATCACAGATATTCATGTTTTTTTTATAATTTAGATCTTTTATCGGTTTTGATTAGAGGTTTCAGTAATAGAAATCAATACCATATGTTATTTTGAATGAATGTTGCCAATGTTGACGTGTCCATTGAAAGATTCTTCTGCCTATGAAACGAATGGACAGATTTTGTACAACTTTAATGTTTAAATAATAGATATAAGGGTATGTAAAAGCATCTTAACACTTTTTAAAAATAATTTAACAGTTTATGATACTTTACGAAATCATTAGAAAAACGAAATCAATCTTTTTCAATCTTAAAAACTAGCTCTTGGCAGCAAAAATAACATTCCAACCCAGTGCCTTCTCCATCTGGCACCAGCTGGAACTATCCCCCCACTCCTCACCAAGCCACATACGGCACACTTAATCCACGATGGTGGCGCATAATCTGGCTTCTTCGCGCCGAAACACTTTGTCTTTCGAGTGTGGGGACAACAGTTCTCCGCGCGACACCTCCTCCGTGCGTAAAGATCTCCGGCCGGCGTGAACGCATCTGCGGGATAAAACGACGAATGATCCTCCATTAGCTCAGGGGGGGCAGGCTGTGTGGCCTTTACTTGAAACCGGCGGCGTGGGACCCTCTAATCAAGTGATTGATTGAGTTTAATCCAAAAGCTGAAATTAAAAGTTGTAATCCGGCCGATCTACACGTGTCCAAAAAAAAAAGACTCCAGCGCGGCCTGCCAAAGTGGTTCGGTCGATTTCACCATAGATTCCCCACTCACACAAGGGCTATTTGCTATGAAATATGGTTACATCGGGACCAAATTGAGAGATAAATGGTATTAAAACATCGCCGGACTTTAGAAGTTTATCAATATTTTTGGTGCGCCCCGTGGAAAATCCAATTACGAGACGAGGTTGGGAAAGCCTTGCGTGGTCGTTCGTTGGAGGAGGTGAGAGAAAAAACTGAATTATTCGCCGGATATTGCTGTTGCGTTCCACTAATTGCACGTGTAGCGGAATCCACGCGTGCCAGGGGCAACCCGTGATGTTGGTGGTGGGTGGCACCAGCCAGCCTGCCAGGGCTCGTAATTGAGAGATGATTGCTTTTTTGCTGACAACGAAAGGGGTTAATATTCGCTTCGATAATCTAATAAATTCCTTTATCCCTGGGAGCTGCGTCGTTGTTGGCGTTGTCGTCGCAGTTGAAAGGAATTATATTGTATGCATGGGAAGTTGGCATATTGTGGGAGGTTGGGGCATATTGGTTGGTTTCAAGCAATATTTTGTTAACATTTTTGATGCCTTCTTTCTTTTTGCCATTTTTGGCTGCGGCCCAAGTTTATTTTTGAAAAAAAAAACTCTCATGACAATTTTAACACGCAAGACTGATTTAAACATCAAAAGAACTACTCACAAAAATAAAAAAATGCACAAGAAAAAACATGCTAAAACTAATTTGCCGTTTCAGCGGGGACCATATTTCCAAAAAACTTACTTCAATTTTCAATAAACTATTAATCATCTTGACCAATTTTGACATTTTGACACAACATAGAATTTATTTTCAACAATGGCATCTCTAATACAGTTTGATCTTGATGGATCATTTTTTTAATATGAGCCTGAAAATAAATGCATGGGAATCAGAAAACTATTTTTTTTTTGCATTGATTTTTTAAGTCATTTGCTACAAGTTTTTCATAAAATTAAGTCTCATTCGTTCAGCATTTTAAAGAATGTTGAATTGAAAAACAATATTTAACACTCTTGTCAAGTAAGAAGCATGAATTTTCTTCGAAATCTCCATCAACAAGGTTTTTTTTGTTGAGACCAATTTGAGAAAGTGTTTTTGTCGTCAAAACATTGTGTTTTTCATATTACATGAAATTTAGCAATTTATGTAATGATTTGATATTTAACTGCATAAATATTGATGACCACGTGTTTTTTGTTGCTAAAACTGAGAGGTCAAAATTGGTTATTGCCAAAAAAAGAGATGGCACTGTACTTATTGTAATGTATTATTTTTTTGAAATAAAAGCAGTTGTTAAAACACAGTTGACATGAAGTCTTTGGCAAAATACGGTTTTTTTTTTTAATTTCCAGCATATAATATTTTTTGGTCTACCAACTCAATTTCAATTCAATTGATTTTATAAGTAAAAATCAATTCACAATTTTGTATTTCTTATAACTTACACAGTAAAAAAAACATGGTAAAATAACATCTAAAAACGGGTACATATTTTATGTCAGAAAAAGTGTTAAAAACCTCTGAAAATATGTAATTTTACCGCCTTTCTGTTGTAATGACAATTTTTTAGTCTAAATGGCGTTACAGTTACAACATAAAAGAAGCATTAAAATTTACTAAAAATGTTTCTGTGTAATACAGTTTAGGAGTTTCTTTCTACTATAATTTGATTTTGATGTTATTGATTCATTTGATTCATTTTGATGTTATTGAACATTCTTACAATGGGCAATTCTCTATCAACTCACACGAAATCGGGAAAAGTTGCCCCGATCCCTCTTTGATTTGCGTGAAACTTTGTCATAAAGGGTAACTTTTGTCATCACGAATCTGAGGTCCGTTTTTTGATATCTCGTGACGGAGGGGCGGTACGACCCCTTCCATTTTCGAACATGCGAAAAAAGAGGTGTTTTTCAATAACTGGCAGCCTGAAACGGTGATGAGATAGAAATTTGGTGTCAAAGGGACTTTTATGTAAAATTAGACGCCCGATTTGATGGCGTACTCAGAATTCCAAAAAAACGTATTTTTCATCCAAAAAAAAACACTAAAAAGGTTTTAAAAATTCTCCCATTTTCCGTTACTCGACTGTAAAAAATTTTGGAACATGTCATTTTATGGGAAATTTAATGTACTTTTCGAATCTACATTGACCCAGAAGGGTCATTTTTCATTTAGAACAAAAATTTTCATTTAAAAATTTCGTGTTTTTTCTAACTTTGCATGGTTATTTTTAAGAGTGTAACAATGTTCTACAAAGTTGAAGAGCAGACAATTACAAAAAATGATTTATAAACATAAGGGACTTGCTTATAAAAATCACGAATTATAGCGATTTTAAGAAAAAAAGTATTTTTTCGTCGTTTATAATGGCCGTTCATGGTCACTCGCGACAGACACGGACGACGAAACAAAGAGAAACGCAAAAAGTAACTTTTTCAAAACTCTTTTTTCGTAAAATCGCGATAACTCGTAATGTGTATAAGAAAACCTCTTATGTTTTTATATCAAATTTTGTGTAATTGTCTTCTCTACAACTTTGTAGAAGATTGTTACACTTTAAAAAATAACCCTGCGAAGTTAGAAAAAACACGAAATTTTAAAATGAAAAATTTTGTTCTAAATTAAAAAAAATGACCCTTCTGGGTCAATGTAGATTCGAAAAGTGCATTAAATTTCCCTTAAAATGACATGTCTCAATTCTTTTTACAGTCGAGTAACGGAAAATGGCAGAGTTTTTAAAACTTTTATAGTGTTTTTTCGATGATAACTACGTTTTTTCGGAATTCTGAGTACGCCATCAAATCGGGCGTCTAATTTTACATAAAAGTTCCTTTGACACCAAATTTCTATCTCATCACCGTTTCAGGCTGCAAATGATTGAAAAAAAAAATCCTTTTAATAATATATATTTTTAAAAACGATTTTCCTCGAAAAATTGTACTCAGATTTTATTGTTAGAATACATTTGATTTTTCATATTTTATTTGATTGTTTTGAAATTATTAATAAAATAGATGTGTTGTTTAAAATCCAGAAAAAAACATTTTTAAGTGACAATTTTGAAACACGTGTTATTTTCAAAACTTTGGATGTTTGTTGTGAGTTTGCGAGCATATATATTTATTTTATTAAATTTATGAATTGAATTTATCTTCAGCTGCTGTTACATTGTTAAGCTTATAAACAAATACAGTGTTTTGGAAATTCTTTAAACTGAAACTCGCCCATAAATCATTAGTATTTTTTTTTTGTAGCTGATATTGACAATATAGCTTAAAATAACCCAAATAAATCATAAAATCTGCTATATATGTGATGAATAATAATACATTATTATCAAAAACTAAAATTTAATGCTTTGCTAATTTAATGATCTTGATTTAAAAGTTCATAAATATTTTAATAATTCTACTAAGAGTTCTTAAAACTCTTAAAGTGAAATTGTTTCAAAATAAGTTTTGTTTTTGTAAATAATAACTTGCTTTTTGCTAATTTAAAACAAACAACTATAATTGACAGTCTAAATTATAACAGGATGGGTATGGGTTATTTAGGATTATTTCTTTTTATTTCTGCAAAAATCTTAAATTGACTATAAATGTATCTGTGATTGCGTTTTCCCAGTGATTTAAAAAATATAGAAAAAAAAAAACAAAAAAAATGTGAACCAAATTTGAGCTCAGAAACAATTCTATCTGAAATAACTACCTGAAAAATACTTTTTTAACTCACGCAGATTATTAAAACATTCTCTCCACCTCATTTCGATTTTCGTTAAACTTTTTAAAACATACTTTATATTCAAATAAAAACTTTTTTCATTTTAATGGGATATATAAGGGTTGAAAGAAGATATTTTGGATGAAATCACTATATAATAGTGGAAAAGGCACGTTGGTTAGTCTTTTTGACGATAATTAATTTTCTGATTTGGAAAAAAGTAATCATGGGCTATTTATTGAATCATGAGCTTTTTAATTCATAATAATGATTTTTAATGAATTGCAGTACTAAATATTGTAAAAATATTGAAATTTTGAAGAGAGAATAGCTTCTTGTAACGGTTTCATCTAAATCCAGCCTCCCCTGCACATGCCAACATATGCGAGCGGAAAACTAATTATAAGGAGAATATTGGAATTTTTGGCTTATTTGGTTTGCTGGCTTCTGCTGGTTGTTTGACGCCAAAGGTTTACACCACTGACTCATGCCAAGGAAGAATAACTTTGATGCCAACATCGGGGATGGTTAGCCGTTGAATAATATTGAGTGATGGATTAGAGAATATGGACGACGAGCGCTCAAAGTTCATGGTCTGATCCCTGGAGGGGCGAAAATATGCCCCGGTTCATTGGAGTTTTAGCCGAGATTGCATTGTTATCTAATTAGAAAATTCTTGAAGGAAAGTTTGACGCTTGCTGGCTTATTATAGATTTTGGGTGGGTAACTCAATTAGTCCCTAAATTGTTTCTGTGAAAGTTGTTTGCATGCCACGATTGTTGTGCAACAACTCCTTCAACCTCTTTTCTTCCCAGAATGGGTGTTTCCTTTGAATCAATCAATTTAAAAAATCCTTTCAAAGCCCGCATACAATCGCCCAACAGTCGCACTCCTTTCAAAGTCAATCACGCGTAAAACGCTCAATTTCTCCGAACATGTGCGCCAGCTTAGGTGACAACAAGGGAAATTTTTAATTACGCCAACAAACGCACTTCAAAAACGTTACGACAAATCCCGGGACGACGGCGGTCCTTCCTTAGATGTTAAATCCAAGATATCGATCACTTTCACCCTCAGCCTGGAGAGTCGAAATGCACTTTTTGTCCCGTAAATTTCATCCCGGCGCAGGACAGAATGTTGTTGAGAGGGGTTCGCCGTCGTTCAGCCGTGCAAGCCGTCCCATAAATCAATAAGGTCGTATAGTTGCCGCCCGGGTACGGAGACGGATACATTTTTTAAACATAAAAATTGTCACTGTGTATTTTTCCTGATCACAAGGGAGCGATTTTTTTCTTCTCTATCGCTGTAAATATTACACTTCTAATGAGGGGAAGCAGCGAGGCAATAGTTGCGCGGCGTTTGTAGTTACGGAAATATGTTTTCAAATTTTGGCCGAATCGCTACAAGGGAAGTAATGACGTTTTGTTGCATCGCAAATGAAGCTGGGAGGGGCAAAATTGTTGGAGGAGATTTGCCGCAAACTTTTTACAAATAATTAAACTCATGGACTTCGATTGAATGTGATTTATTACATGATCAGAGTAACATAGTGACTAGCTTTACCAAAACTTTCCCCAACCGAAGAACGAGGCCACCAGTTCAACGAACTTGTCGACATCGATTCCGTGCTCGCGCAACTTCTGGAACAGCGACTGAACCTCCTTAGAGTTCTGCAAAAACGATTCAATCAGTACTTATCAACTCAAGAAATACGCAATACTCACGTTGTAAAACTCCACCAGCTTGTGGAAATCAGCGTGCTGCAGCTTCTCAAACAGTGCCTTGAACTCGGGGCTGGTCTTCAGCTTTTCCTCAAACAGGGCCTTGATCTGGTCCTTGGGCAGCAACGCGAGAGCTTCCTCCAGGAATCCGCTGAGTCCTCCGGTCTTCATCAACCCTTCGCGGCGAATCGGCTTAACGTGGCTCAAGCCCAGCAGGTCGGCGACCACATTCAACGCATGGTACACATCCAGACCAGCGTCCTGCAGGTAGTTCAGCAGATCCTTGATTTCCTTCAGCGCAAACAGCTGATCCCAAATGGCGGCAAATTCCTTGTCCTGCAGGTAGGCGAACGCGGCTTGCACTTCCTTGTCGTTGGCGTAGTAGTCCAGGGCCAGCGAGGTCAGCTTGTCCACCGGGACCAGGGCCAGGAAGTCCTTGAGGTCTTCCTTGAGGCCGCGGGTTTCCGGGATGGCGGAGGCACTGGCAAAGGCCACCAAGGCAGCGAACGCGATGAAGATCTTCATGGTTGGTTGAGGGGGTGTACTACGGTTGTGATGCTAACTCGACGGACTCGACGGTTTTTATAGTACTTTCTCAAGTGCTTTCAACAAACGGATTAAGATAGCAATTTTTGAAGTGTTGTTTTCAGACTGCTCTATCGCACCGAATTCAACAAGGCAAATCCATCATTAGCCAGATAACATAACCTAGTACAACACAATGCCACCGTAATTGAGCATAAGGGTCGCACGCGCTCAAAGCAAAACTGTACGTTTCGTTCCCTCACCCAATGATGGTGCATGCTGCGAAGATCTGCGTTTCTCTCTCTGTCATCTGTTGGCATCCATCATAATGATTCGTTTCGGCTGACGGCGCACGCAGCCACGGCTCAAAACGGCTGTTTGTACAAGGGGATTCGGTAAGGCTTACACGCTGTTATTATGAGCCATTGTAGATTTCGGAGATCTGAAAAAAATCAGCTTGCGCAGAAATCCTGGCTCTCGGAGGGAAAGTACTGCGTCATTGGGTTAGATTTGAAATGCGATAAAGTTTAGATTTTTAATTTTTTTTTTCTTTGTTCAAAAAAGGACAAATCATCTAAAAATTAACAAAATAGTTCAGGAATTTCTATAACAAATTTCTATTAATATATTAAATTAATTTAGATAACATTGAGCTCTTTAATAGACACACAGAGTTGGAACTTCATAGGCATATCGTATTATCTTCCTTTTGTCTAAACATAAAAGCGTAATTGCGTCCAATTTGAATTCACCTGTGCCGATTAAAATGGGTGAATGGTTGCCATTATGCATCTAACTGTGTGTGTGGTCGGTTTCCAGGAGAAAAAAAAAAATGATTCTAACCCAAGGTTTCCATAGTGCACACGAGCAGCATCAGCCAGCTAAGCCGATAAGGACTTTCGGGAGCAAAAAGTTGAAACACAGAATACATCCGAAACGCTCCAGTTAGACAAGGACAAAAAAAAAGAAAAGGGTTAGAGAAAAAGGTGAAATTATGATACTCCATCATCCTCCCAGCAGCCACAGCAACCACGCGGGCCATGTTGAAATGTTGTGTTGGGATCTGGTACACACCAGGTACGAAATAAATACCAGCATCGTCCGGGTGACAATGGTCTCCGAACAGGGGGGGGGAAGGCTTCTCAGTCGCTTCAGCCGGGTTGGGAAAAATGACTATTAATCCGCTTAGCTCGCGCGCTATTGTGAGAGAGAAATACAGAAGGGAAAAAAGGCAAGGAAAACTGTGTTTTCCTCCGCTGCTCTGTCTCTCGCCATGCATCAACTCTCGTGAATGAATGTCTAATACGTGTTGAATGAGGATCCCTCTCGGAAGCACTCTCTGCAAAGTTCCGAGGGCTCCCAGCAGGGTAGATCCGGAGTGCGGTGGCAAAAACTGAGCACCCAGCGGCAGCGATGGTAGCGAATAACTAATTCTCTATAAAATAGTAAATACAAATTCTCAAAAATTAGAGAATTATTTTAACTTTTTTTTATGCCAGGTTATTTTTTTTTTTTTTTGAAAATCTCATTTGTTTCAATGAAAGTCAATACAATCATCATGAATATAGATTTTTTGAATGTTTCCTTTTCTTAAAAAAGAACTTATCAATTCCCAATAAAAACAATTAGCAGGTTGTAAAAAAAAAAAAAGAATTTTGATAAATTCTACGAATGTTTTCATTTTGCAAAATTGAGCATATTTTGAACACTCTGATTAAATAAATATTTAGTATTTAAGGAGAGCGTTGCGAAAAAGAGTCTCCAAGTCCCGTAATATTCAAGTATTTTTTTATAAAGTTAATAATTATACTTATGAGTAAGGCTACCAACTGTACGGATTGTTTCCTTACCGTACGGATTTTCGACCCTTTTCGCGGATTTTTAACAGACCGGAATTTTTGTACGGAAGTTTTCGCAAAATATAGATCTGTACGAAATTTTATTAACTTAAAGAAGTAATAGTTTTTTTATTTGCCCAAAGCTTTTGAATTTTCATTTAACATTTTTTTCGGTATATTTTGTTAACATTTTTAAACGTGGAAGTTATTAACACTCTGATAGCAAAGTGAAATTTGTAAGCTGCAAAAACGTGTGTCGTTTTATATTTTTTACCTTTTCTTGCGAAAAATGCGATTCTTTTTTTAAAAATGCATGCATGTTTCGTTAAATTTAATTACTTAAAAAATGATTTCTACCTAGATAACAAATTAATCAATAATTTAATTTCATTGTGCTAAGTCTCTTTTGTTTATTACTCTATGTCTTAAATTTTCAGGTGTTGTCTATGGTCAGATTAGTGGACTTATAGGCAGACATGCATCCGCTCTAACTCCTCTTTTAGAAGAACTTGTTTGGCATTTCACGTAGAAGATACCCAGCATGTTGTGCCAGTGATTAGAATACGCTAATTACGCTTGTCTTTTAGGCTCCCGAAGACCCTGAGAGATTATTTTGAAACCTAACTGAGATATAGGTTAAGAACTCTTAATTGCACTCAAAGAGCTTTTAAGAAGTTCTTCTTGAGAGCTAAAGAGAACATTTACATGAACATATAGCTAAAATCGGGTTTTCCAATGAACCATTGTTTTCTACACATTATTCAAGCCAAAATCAAGAGATTTTTACCTAGCAACAAGCATAACATTGCTTTAAACGAAAATGCTATCTATAACAAGCTGAGTGCCGTTAAAAAGAGCTCATAGTGCCGATGCATGTCTGCTTATAGGGTCTGGTTTAGTTTTAAGTCTGACCTCAAAAATTCAATAGATTTTTTTTTCAAAATAACGAAAGAAATCACCTAGCAGAGAAGAAAAATACATAACATAAAGGCGAAAAAATATGAATGTATTAAAGTTTGATATAACATGCTTTTCATTCAATACTTAAATGGAAAAAAGTGTATTAAAGTGCATTTAACATAAGTTCAGTTGTTTTGCAAGCATTAGTTTTCAAAATTTTTGAATTTGACGAAAATTAAAAATCTGGCAAAAAAAAAAAACGTTTCCCGAGCATGGGTAAATAACAAGAGAAATGCGTAATAATACCTTTCTCTGGTATCAATACCAAATTTTGGTATTCCTGGACCCTTAAAAATTTGTCTTAAGGATTATGCAAGAGCAAAATGTGGTATCATACCAATTTAAGGTATTGTTTTGATATTGCAAAATTGCAGAATTTGTCAATGGTCGAACACCACATTTTGGTATTATTTTGGTATTAAAGTGTTTTACCAAATTCCTCTGAAACTATGGGAAAATTTTGACCAATTTTGACAAAATAATTAATTTTGCGCTAAAATGATGTCTCAAAGCGAATGCTTTCATTGAAAACCGTTAATTTCAAACTTGATTTTAAACATTTTTGATATACCCTCTACAGAAATGACTTGAAATTGTGAAAAATTTTCTAAGTCAGGATGGCAGATTTTGGTATTATTTTGGTATTAAAGTGTTTTATCAAATTCCTCTGAAACTATGGGAAAATTTTGACCAATTTTGACAAAATAATAAATTTTGCGCTAAAACGAGGTCTCAAAGCGAATGCTTTCATTGAAAACCGGAAATTTCAAACTTGATTTTAAACATTTTTGATATACCCCCTACAGAAATGAGTTGACATTGTGGAAAAAATTCTAAGTCAGGATGCCACATTTTGGTATTATTTTGGTATTGAAAGGTTTCATCAATTTTCTCTGAAACTATGGATTTTTTTTAAATTTTTGACGAGATAATTAATTTTGCGCTAAAATGACTTGAAACCCAAAAATGTTAAAGCTGATTTAAATTTTTTTTTGTGATATACCCACTAATATTTTTTTCAAAAACGTTGAAATTTTTCTAAGTTGGGATAACCAAATACTTTGAAAAACGAGTCAATCAACAGAATGAACAGAACAGATGTATTTTGGTGAATTTTAATCCAGTTTCATTTTAATAGGGTAGAGTAGTCATCAATGAGACACGGGGAACAATGATAAAATGGCTCTCACAATTCGTAGTTTCAACCAATCAGGCTCATATTTGGGGGAAAGGTTTGTCTACTGGATACACGTCTGTCATATTGGTGGCTTTGGTTATGGACGCTCCCTTGAAAAGTTATTCATAAATGTTTGATTCTGAGGTGTAAAAGTAAACTATGGACAAAAATTACTTTTTCTCTTGTAGGCTGCCATTTACACCAAAACTAATATTTCTTCAAATTTCTTTCGACGTTCCATAGGGATTGAGTTGGGCTACAATGTCCTTTCATCAGAATTGGCCAAAATTTTGAATATACCCAGAATCCAGGGCTGTCTCATTGTTCCCCACTCATGTTAGCCCATGGGTAACAATGAGACACTTTGATTTTTCTTCATAAAACATTTCAAAATCCATGTAAATCTTTCAAAACATGAATGGAAAGTGATTTTTGGCATATTTATAGAGTTTTAACTTCATTTAACCAGACATACAAAGTTATTTGGTATAAATATATAAATTTTACAAAATTTAAATACTTTTTAGTATAACTTTTGTTAATTAAAGTTTCATGTTGGCAAAATTGCTCTAAAATGTTCAAGGCAAGTCATCTGTAATGGAACAATACAAAAACATGATGTTTTACTAGAAAAGTATTGATTTTCGTAGAGTGTCTCATTGTTCCCCAGCTGTCTCATTGTTCCTGCCAAGTGCGTCTACAATGAGACAGTTGAATAACTCTGGCTGTACATGTCGAATCGATCTCATATTTCGGTCAATGTTAGAACACACTAAAAGAAATAAAATGCAACAAAAAGCTCATGAAAACATGCTGATGAAAAAATTAGAAAAATCGTTGAAAGTTGAAAACCAAAAGTGTCTCATTGATGACTACCCTACCCTAATACTTATTTTTCAATCTTGTTATTTCATTTGATTTTTTTTGTTATTTGAAGCTTCAAGAACTTCAAGCACAGGCCGTTCATCAATGACAAATGCATTCGGTGTGGTGAAGAATATCACTAAAAACAACATGAAATCATCAGGTGAGTAGATTTGGTTGTTGCATAAGGATCATTTACGTTTTTTTCACTAACTGCAACTGCTGCACTAAAAATGGTATGAAAATACCAAATTTTGGTATTACTTGTTCAAATACCAGCGACCAAAATGTGCTCTTGGTTGCCCAGTAATAGATGGTAAAGTACCATGAAATCATACCAAAATCATGGATGTGGAAGACCACAGGAATACCAAAATATGATTTTCCAAGGGCGCGGGAATACCTAAAATTAAAACCATGACAATACCAAGTTTTGGTATTCAAGCAATGTTCAAAAATCCAGAAGACCTCAACTTGGTATTGAAATGATTTTATTTTGTGGTATTATTTTACCTTTGGAATAACATGGTATGGTATTGTTGTGCCCTTCCACATACAAGCTTTTGGTATGATTTCATGGTATTTTACCATCTATTACTGGGCAACCAAGGGCACATTTTGGTCGCTGTTATTTGCCCAAGTAATACCAAAATTTGGTATTCCCGTGTTATTTACCCCTGCTCGGGATTTGCAACACACTGAAATAAACAAAACATCAATTACGTCATGATTCGAAATTCGGACACGTAGTATTATAACATTTTTGTTATAGCTGGCAAAAAAATCATGTAATAAGTTGGAAATGTAAAAATATCAATAGGATGCAGTATAAACAGTCTGTTTTAAGATGATTCATGCAAAATATATCTTTTCCAACAATTTTTCATCACAATTTTGAAATAAAAATTACTTTTTGTGTTTCGAATCCAGGACACTTTTGCTTCAAATTCCGGACACTCGATTTTGCTTATGAATCACACAAATTTGGACTGAAATGTTAGAGGAAGACATTCTTTTGGTCTCAAAATAAGTTGTTAACATCAAAACAATCGATATTTTATATAAACAATTGCTAGAATTTAAGGAAATCAAAACCATAAATTTCTTCTATTTCTTCCTGGTGCTTCGGACGCCTATGAAATATTTCAGTGAAATGTTTCACATTTTTTGGTAAATTTTAATTTTATTTTATTTTATTGTTTTGGCACTAAAAACAGCGTTCAAAACATCAAATGAAAGTTGGTGTTAGAATTCATCAAATAACACAATTTTGGCATTCATAATGCGAACTTATATCCAAATAATTGATAAAACAAGATGAGGTGTCCGGGTTTTGAAGCGTCCAGGAATTCGAATCATGACGTTATTTCTTATTTTTAGAAATTTCACTTTGATTTCCTTATTTAGTTATTTGATTTTTTTTGACGGTGGGTCTTATATTAAAAAAAAGTGTCCACGTGGTTTATGGATGGTCCATTAACCTGATTTCCCGTGCTTGCTTTAAGAAATTATACTCAATTTTATTTTCAAATAATGGAATTTGTATCACACAATAAAACAGTTGTATTTTGAATAGTTGAACAAATTTATGATTGATATATCTCATTTTCAATGTCGTTTTATGTCAATTTATGTGGAATAATTAATATGACTCAGAAAACGCTGTAAATATTCACATTTGTAGAGGAAATTTCATTTAAAAAATTGTTTGATAATATTTGCTTTATAAAAGATATTTCTAACATTTTTTGAGTGAAGAAAAGATTTTGGAGATCCAGTTTCAAAAAAAGGGAGTTGTAAAATTTTAAGGTTTATTATTTACTCTTTTATGATTTAACATTACTTTTTTTATGATGTAATATTACCTTTATTTAGACATTGAAAAAATAAAAAAAACATTGAAAAAATGTAAATTTTCCAAGAAAAACTCACTCTTTTCTTCTGACATAAAAGATTTCCAGATGTAATAATACCATGTTTTTTAACTGTGTAAGTTATTTGATATTAACGGAAAATTCCTCAGTAGCGTGGTTCACGAGTATATGGACCGGAATTTTCAAGCAATATGGCCCCAGAAGCTAGCCAGAATTTTGAACTCATTTGGTTTAGTGCTACACCATTGACTTTAAGTTAGTATGGAACTTCTTAAAATTTACTATGATAAATTTTCACTTTTTACCTCTTCTTAGAGATTGTTTCCAATAACCCAATGTTTCTTGTAGGTTTGATCTGGGGAACAACTGAGCGGTAGGAATTAATCCCAGAAAGAAAGAGAATAACGTCATGATTCGAAATCCGGACACTTAGTAGCATATCATTTTTGTTACAGCTGGCAAAAAATCATGTTATAAGTTGGAAATGTCGAAACATCATCAGGATGTAGTATAAACAGTCAGTTTCAAGAAAATGCATGCAAAATATGTCTTTTCTAACAATTTTTCATCAGAATTTTAAAATTAAAATGACTTGATGTGCTTCGAATCCCGGACACTGATAAAAGCTGATTCGAATTCCGGACACTTTTGCTTCGAATTCCGGACACTCGATTTTACTTATGAATCGCACAAATTTGGACTGAAATGTTAGTGAATGGCATTCTTTAGGTCTCAAATAAGCTGTTAACATCAAAACAATCGATAGTTTATGTAAAAATTTGCTAGAATTTAAGGAAATCGAAACCATAAATTTCTACTTTGCCTTCCCGGTGCTTCGAACGCCTATGAAATATTTCAAGCGAAATGTTTCGCATTTTTGGTAAACTTATAATTTAATTTTATTTGACTGTTTTGGCATTAACTACAGCGTTCAAACAAACTTTAAATGAAAGTTGATGTTGGAATTCATCAAATAAAACAGTTTTGACATTCATAATGCGAACTTATATCCAAATAATTGATAAAGCAGGATAAAGTGTCCGGGTTTCGAAGCGTCCGGGAATTCGAATCATGACGTTATTTGTTGGAGTACCGTAAACTGCGGTAGCAGTTTTAACCATGTTGGAGCACAATAGAGCGTCCAATTTCCCGTCCCGGGAAAAAAATTCCCGGGAATTCCCGGGATTTCCCGGAAAAAAATATTTCCCGTTTCCCGGGAAATTTGTAAATTTCCCGGGAATTCCCGAATTACAAGCAGAAGTATACATTTTCCTACCTTTTTGGCATCAATATTTTGAAATTATAAAAAAATAATTATGAGAGAATTTTATTCATTTCAACCTTCATATTCATATTGAACTAATTAGCTTTTCTGTAAATTTTTTGTCAAGGTTTAATTCAGATAATATTTATTTATTTTTTATTTAGGAATATTGTTTGCTTATATGTCGGGTAACAAAATTACGCTATTATGGATTGACTATAAACTTTTTTATTTTCGACAACCTATTTTGACGATTTTTTTTTGTTATATCATTCATATATATTTACCTCTTCCGGCCAGTATTAAAAAAATTAGATTTGTTTGACATTTTTGTTTATTGGTTGAAAATTGAATTGATATAATTAAATTATTCGAAAAGATATGTTCGATAAGAATTTGTTTAAAAGTATTCGAGAAACTACTGTTTGTTATAAATTTATAAAGCACGTGAGCTACCAAGGGCATTAGAGAGTTAAATATAAATAAAATATCGTTTAATTTCAACCACTTTTACACTATGAAAATTATTTTAATCTAATTAATTAATTAGGCCATATTACCATATAACTTAAATTATACCATAATTGAAACCATGAAAATGATTAAAAACAACTTCATATCATATGAAATTTACCCAAAGAATGCAACCATATTTTAAAAACATGCTTCAAATATTTTAAAACTTTGAATTGTGATTTCATGAAATAGTGTTTCAAGTTGAATAGCGCTAGAAATTGAATTTTAAAGGCAAATTCAATGATAATCTATTTATTCACAAGTTGAAAGTACTTGTTCTGGAATAAGTTATTTGCCATGAAAAACAATATTTTTGCATGATTACTTAACTTTCAACTTTATGGTCACTGAGGCAAATTTAAAAACAATATTTTGTTGAGCATAGATTTTCACTGTCCAAACACATAGAATAAAAAAATGCTGCTCAACAAAAAATACTAAAAATATTTTTTTTTTGATTTGTTACGATTTGAGAGACAGCACTAAAAATTAGAAAATCTATATATTTTCTCAAAGTTGCATGATTTTTCTACAAGCAGTCAAGCCATTGAATGATCCTCAGACTCATTTTGACCATTGAAGTTGCTGTTCTATACAATTCTGTTGCAAAATATCAATCAGAAACAGGATCAGAATAAATTTCGTTAAATTTCAAATTTCCCGGGAATTCCCGGGATTTCCCGGGAAATTTGTTGAAAATTTCCCGTTTCCCGGGAATTTTGTAACCCCGGGAAATTGGACGCTCTAGAGCACAATATTTTGATTTTTCTGGTTGGTTTCGGTTAGTACAGACTCAGACCAACAAAATGTGTACATCCATTTCCAAATTAAAAAGCATTAAGTGCGCTAAACACTGCTGTCCCTATTCAGACTGTAGTCCTGATTCGCCCCAGATTACGGTATACAAAAAAATTATAACGTGCTCTAAAAATTTACCGCTGCAATGTTCTACATAGCTGTTTTCAGGTTCAAAACCTTTAAGATATCTCTAATTTAAGTAAATTTCATCGGGGATAGGAAAACTCAAAAGGCTCAAAATTTCAGGCTTGCTTCTGGAGCCATAGTTATTGAAAATTTCGGTTGAGGGGCTCGAAATTAAACACTTTTGTTTTTTTCATATATCCGTGAACCACGGTATTATCAGCCTTTCAAAGTCAGAAATACAAAACAAATAATAATAATGAGAGACTTTTCCCTTGATTTATAGAAATTTAAGGTTCAAATCTTGCACTAAGCAGTTTAACATTGATATCAAAATGTCCATAATAATCTATCGTTGATTTCTCGTTGAATTCTTGGTGTCTTGCCGAAACCAATTTTTTAAACATGATTAAAATCGCTAGAAATTCAATTTTAACCAGTCTGCACAGAGAATCCCTCGAAGGCTTTCGAGGGCTCGTTTCTATGAAAACAAAGCTCTCGTTGTGTCACAAAAATGAATACACGGGGCTCTAGCGTTTCTCAAAGTTATGTTTTCTCTTCGTGCTTTTTTTGTTGTTTGAGTGAATTTCATGTGCGGAAGCTTAGAACCCATTGAGAAGGATTTACATGCGAATTCGTGCCATCCATTTCCATCGGAATATGACGGATCGTCCTTCGGTTGGGGTAGGAACTGTCGGAGTGCTGCCTAAAAGTGACATTTAATAGCTCTTGTTGCAGCGATGATGAAAACGGGGCCAACCTTGTTCAGGTATTTTCCAACTTTTGGTCAGCCCAAGTGTGACCCAAATTCACCCGAATCAGCTCTATTAAAAATTTACAACTTTCAGCCGCCCGAGGCCAGCTGTTCGATCATCATTTAGATTCGCAACTGCCACTTATCCGGAAGATTTTCCCGCCTGACCAGACCGGACCGGGTCACACGGCATAAATAACGCGTTGATCCGCGCAAACGTGGCGATGGCGCGTGACGACCGGCCAGCAGACACTTTGAGCGCCAGCACTATCGACATAAATTTTCGCGCCTCGTTGAGGAAATGCTGTCTGAGATTTGCGGAAGACGACGACTTTTGGAGAGTGGAACGCAACTTATGGCGTGAAGCACTTTGGTGTGCGTACTGGGCGGACTGTCTATTGGGTGTGAATTGTTTTTTCGGGAGTGTTACTGACGTCAGCATTTGAAGGTTGAGTTTCGTAAATTGAAATGAAAATCAATTCACTTCACTATCCACCCCATCGATTGACCTGATTCTTCCCAGAACGTCTCCTCCTTCTTCCGAACCATAAATTTCCCAAAAGATCACGATAACCTACTTGAATCGGACTTTTTTTTATTTCTTCGAGTACTCCTTCACCATGCAATCAATTTATTGCAGTGAAAGTGCTCGGCTAAGCAATTTCCTAAACCAATCCGCACAAAACAATACCATTCAACTCCACCACAAATGGGCACTTTGCCTAGGAGGGGAAGAAAATTGACTCACCCAAGTCTGGACCCAAATTGTATTTCTTCGTGGCCAGACGCGTTTGGGGAGCAAGAAAAAATTATTAAGAGATAATAATAAAAATAAATTACCCATAGTTTTCGGGGTGGCTTGCCAAACCGCGTCTATTTGGGAGGGGGATTCAGCCAAGAACGTATGCACTTATGGGAACCGTGCCATATGAGCGGGATAAATTAGTTTGGACCGACTGTTACAAAAGGACGACGACGACACCCCGGAAAACGAGATCTGTATTCCAGGGATGTTTTTGCGCGCACACCAAAACACGAACAAGAAATTACAACACAAGCTCTGCGTCCTGGAAGGGGGAAAACTGTTTAGAAGGTTGATTTATTTGGCGGCAACCCGGGTGGGCCAGCTGGTTCCTTCTCCGGAGCGAACGTGGCCAGGAATTTTTGGTGGGGAGCTTAGGATTTTTTCCTCCTCCTGTTGTTGTTGTCCGGGGGACTGATTTAGATCAGCGAAGACGCCATGTGGAGCCAGTTTTGGTCAGATCGGGAGACGAAATACATTCATCATGTTTTCGACAGATTGGGCACGATTGGAGAGAAATTTTCGGGGGACTCCGAGGGATAATTGATGGCAATTTAATGGGTCAGCTAGTTCCGATGGAAGGGGAGAAACATCCGGAAATGCATTCTATACTTAGTACATATAGGTACATTGAACCAGACCTTTCCGTCATCACCGACTGAATTATGTGTTTTGGCTAGAAGAACTCACAAATCATACACACTACAAAGACGATAACGTTTACTTAAAATGTCAACAATAACAAAGCATAAATTTCCGCCTGGAAGAGACAACAAACCAGGGGGATCTGGCTGGCAAATAAATGGCCCAAGTGCAACACGCCTCTTAGTTTTTCCTACTGAACATCAACCTCGATGAAAGTGATACCATCAGCAAAAGTTTATGAGTGGGGCATCAAAACGGGCCTAAACAACAAAAACACAACAACTATTCGTAGCTTATAGTATACATTGAGGAACCTGTACTAGAGAGATGACATAGACATTTTCTGTTTGGAAATCATGATCTATAAATAAATGTTATTAATTTTTGTTTCTTAAAAAAAACTTCCATGAAATTAAAAAAAGAAAATTTGTAAAGTACATAATTTCCTTTCCTTCTTACAGTTCCACAGAAAAACTTCGCAACAGCAACCAAGGAAACGCTTGCCGAACCAAGAGCGGAAAAACTCTCCTCGGCAGCGAGGAAGAAAACAAGCTGACGATTGACACTGGCATATGCTTTCGTCGCGTTTGCACGGGGTATATTAAAATACATTAATAAAACTGTATCAGCATCTCTTCTCCTAAGACGACGTTTGAACGAGCCAAAACAGCGATAGTTGAAGGCGGCATATTCACTTTGTTCAGACTGGTACGCTGTATGGAACGGGAAGTCTGAATTAAAAACAAAAAAAAAATGTCACAATTGATCCAACATTTAAATTTATCAAAGTTATTTGAAGTAAAATCATGAAATAACAAATAAAAACAAATTATTCTGAATTATTTAGTGAAATCTTAAAATACAACAGTTCCTTAAAAACTTTTGTTGAAAAAATAAATAAAAAAAATCGGATTTACCGTGCACCTAAGACGTTTTTTATTGCATGGCGGCGCTCCTTA